>NC_041234.1:87656804-87678803 GCF_002837175.3 Physeter macrocephalus | reverse complement strand
ACAGAATACCCTTTCTTCTCAAGTGCTCATGGAACATTCTCCAGGATAGATCATATCGTGGGTCACAAATCAAGCCTTGGTAAATTTAAGAAAACTGAAATCGTATCAAGTATCTTTCCCTACCACAACACTATGAGACTAGACATCCATTACAGGAAAAAAATCTGTAAAAGATACAAACACATGGAGGCTAAACATTACACTACTAAACAACCAAGAGATCACTGAAGAAATCAAAGAGGAAATTAAAAAATACCTGGAAACAAATGACAATGAAAACACAACAACCCAAAACCTATGGGATGCAGCAAAACAGTTCTAAGAGGTAAGTTTATAGCAATACAATCCTACCTCAAGACACAAGAAACATCTCAAATAAACAACCAAAACTTACACCTAAAGCAATTAGAGAAAGAAGAACAAGAAAACCCCAAAGCGAGTAGAAGGAAAGAAATCATAAAGATCAGATCACAGGGAGATCAGCTCAGTGCTTTGTTTCCACCTAGAGGGGTGGGATAGGGAGTGTGGGAGGGAGATGCAAGAGGGAAGAGACATGGATATATATGTACACATATAGCTGATTCACTTTGTTATACAGCAGAAACTAACTCACCATTGTAAAGCAATTATACTCCAATAAAGCTGTTGAAAAAAAGTAAATGAAAAAGAAATGGAGCAAACAATAGCAAAGATCAATAAAACTAAGAGCTGGTTATTTGAGAAGATAAACAAAATTGAGAAACCGTTAGTGAGACTCATCACGAAAAAAAGGGAGAAGAGTCAAATCAACAGAATTAGAAATGAAAAAGAAGTAACAACTGACACTGCGGAAATACAAAGGATCATGGGAGGTCACTACAAGCAACTATATGCCAATAAAATGGTCAACCTGGAAGAAATGGACAAATTCTTAGAAAAAACAACCTTCTGAGACTGAACCAGGAAGAAATAGAAAATATAAACAAACTAATCACAAGCACTGAAATTGAAACTGTGATTTAAAATCTTCCAACAACCAAAAGCCCAGGACCAGACGGCTTTACAGGTGAATTCTATCAAACATTCAGAGAAGAGCTAACACCTAATCTTGTCAAACTCTTCCAAAATATAGCAGAGGGAGGAACACTCCCAAACTCATTCTATGAGGCCACCATCACCTTGATACCAAAACCAGACCAAGATGTCACAAAGAAAGAAAACTACAGGCCAATAACAATGATGAACATTGATACAAAAATCCAAATTCAACACCCATTTATGATCAAAACTCTCCAGAAAGTAAGCATAGAGGGAAACTACCTCAACATAATAAAGGCCATATATGACAAACCCACAGCCAACATCGTTCTCAATGGTGAAAAACTGAAACCATTTCCTCTAAGATCAGAAACAAGACAAGGTTGCCCACTCTCACCACTATTATTCAACATAGTTTTGGAAGTCTTATTCACAGTAACCAGAGAAGAAAAGAAATAAAAGGAATACGTACTGGAAAAGAAGAAGTAAAACTGTCACTGTCTGCAGAGGAAATGATACTATACATAGAGAATCCTAAAGGTGCTACCAGAAAACTACTAGAGCTAATCAATGAATTTGATAAAGTAGTAGGGTACAAAATTAATGCCATAGGTATTTTTATAGATACAGTTTTTCAAATTGTGGTAGATAAAGATGTGGCACATATATACAATGGAATATTACTCAGCCATAAAAAGAAATGAAATTGAGTTATTTGTAGTGAGGTGGATGGACTTAGAGTCTGTCATACAGAGTGAAGTAAGTCAGAAGGAGAAAAACAAATACCGTATGCTAACACATATAAATGGAATCTAAAAAAAAATGGTTCTGATGAACCTATGGACAAGACAGGAATAAAGACACAGACATAAAGAATGGACTTGAGGACACAGGGAGTGGGAAGGTAAGCTGGGACGAAGTGAGAGAGTGGCATTTACATATATACACTACCAAATCTAAAATAGATAACTTGTGGGAAGCAGCTGCATAGCACAGGGAGATCCGCTCGGTGCTTTGTGACCACCTAGAGGGGTGGGATAGGGAGGTTGGGAGGGAGATGCAAGAGGGAGGGGTTATGGGAATATATGATATATGTATATATATAGCTGATTCACTTTGTTACACAGCAGAAACTAACACAACATTGTAAAGCAATAATACTCCAGTAAAGATGTTAAAAAAATTTTTAAATAAAATTATACAAAAGTAATTTGCATTTATATGAATAATGGAATTATATTCTAGGCCCAGATAATTTTAGTTTTTGCCTACATGAATTTCTGAGGGAGGCATTTGAAAGCCATATGGGGAGCCACAAAAGACCCTGAATAGCCAAAGCAATCTTGACAAAAAAGAACAGTGCTGGAATTATCACACTTCCCTGACTTCAGACTATACTACAAAGCTACAGTAATCAAAGCAGTATGGTAATGCCACAAAAACAGACACATAGACCAATGGAACAGAATAAAGAGCCCAGAAATAACCCCACACACATATGGTCAATCTAGGACAAATGAGGCAAGAATATACAGTGAGGAAAAGACAGTCTCTTCAATAAGTGGTGCTGGAAAATCTGGACAGTTACACATAAAAGAATGAAATTAGAACATTTTCTCAGACCATATACAAAAATAGACTCAAAATGGATTAAAGACTTAATGTTAGACCTGAAACATAAAACTTCTAGAAGAAAACATAGGCAGAACACTCTGACATAGTTGTAGCAATATTTTTTGGATCTGTCTCCTAAGGCAAAGGAAACAAAAGCAATAATAAACAAAAGAGACCTAATTAAACTTAAAAGTTTTTGCACAGCAAAGAAAACCATCAACAAAATGAAAATACAATGTACTGAGTGGGAGAAAATATTTACAAATGATATAACCAATAAGGGGTTAATATCAAAATATATAAACAGCTCATACAACTCAACATTTAAAAAAATGAACAACTCAATTAAAAAATGGGCAGAAGACCTGTTTCCAAAGAAGATATACAGATGACCAACAGGCACATAAAAAGATACCAACATCACTAGTCATCAGAGTAATGCAAAGCAAAACCACAATATCACCTCACACCTGTCAGAATGGCTATCATCAAAAAGAACACAAATAACAAATGCTGATGAGGATGTGGAGAAAGGGAACCCTTGTACACCATTGGTGAAAGTGTAAATTGGTGCAGCTACTGTGGAAAACATTATGGGAGTTTCTCAAAAAACTAAAAATAGAACTATCATATGGTAATATGATCTAGCAATTCCACTCCTGGATATATATCTGAAGAAAATGAAAACACTAATTCAAAAAGATGAATTATTACTCAGCCATAAAAAAATGAAATTTTGCCATTTGCAGCATCATGGATGGACCTAGAGGGTACTATGCTTAGTGAGATAGAGAAAGACAACATATGTTATCACTTATATGTGGAATCTATAAAACAAATGAATGAATATAACAAAACAGAAACAGACTGACAGATATAGAGACCAAACTAGTTATTACCAGTGGGGAGAAGGAAGGAGGAGGGGCAAGATAGGGGTAGGGGATTAAAAGGTACAAACTACTATGTATAAAGTCAGTAAGCTACAAGGATATATTGTACAGAACAGGGAATAAAGCCAATGTTTTATAATGACTTTAAGTAGAGTATAATCTATAAAAATATTAAATCACTATGCTGTACACCTGAAACTATCATAATATTTTAAATCAACTCTACTTTAATTTTTTTAATGTCAAAATTAAAATATATATATAAAGCCATATGGAATACAGGGAAAATCTTCACCCCATGTGCTTGTCCCATGTATTGCAGGTCATACAGTATCCCTGGCCACCACCGATTAAATGCCAGTACTACCTCCATGCATTGTGACAACCAAAAGAAAATGCCACCCCCTCCATTTCTAAAACACTCCCTAGGAATGGTACTGCCCACTTGGATAACCACTGCTCCAAAAGAAGATAATCAGGGCTACAACGTTAAGTTCCTTCGGGTACATAAGAAATCATAGAAATGTGGGAAATGTATTGATGCGAAGCAATAGGTTTTGTGGAGCCTGTGATAAACTAGAGAATACAGACCTCACCTTGAGGTTTTATAGTAAAAGTATTTTAACCTTAAGGTATTTATATTTTAAAAAAATGTTTCCACATTGTATCAGCAAATGTACTTACTTTTCTAATGAACAAATGAAAGATTTTAACTTGTAATACAAGGATAGCCTTTATGTAGGCTTGTGTCATACTTGCACTTTTACAAAAAGCAATTCTTAAATATAAGAATTTTATCCTTGAAGGAAAGTTTCCAAGAATCAGCCAGAAATGGGCTTTTCAAAATGAGAGTTTGATATTTAGGAAATTGTGACCAGCAATGCTATAATCAAGCTAATTAAAATAGACTAGAATAGAACAGATCAGAATACATAAGGGTATTATTCTGTCAAGTGTTTATTTCAGATGTGCATGTGTGTGTGTGTGTGTTGCACATGATATAAACTGTATTTTACCAGGGGCCTTAGTAAAAACAAGCTTCAAAAACACTGGAGTAGATGATTAGGTAAGGGTTTGGAGTACAGGAGGTTCTTCCCCAATAATACTGTAGCCATCTAATATAGTAGTCTTCTTTTGTATATTTATTAGGCGCAGACTTTGGAGTCAAAGAGAACAGGTTTTGAGTTCCAGCTGTACCATTCAGGCATGTGATTATTGGTAAGTTGCTTAAACTCTCTTAGCCACAGTTACCTTATCAATAAATTGAATATGGTAATGCATTATAAGATTTGTATAATAATTAAATGGGATAATGTATAGAAATGCTTAGTATATTGTTTGACACATAGTAAGAAATAAATGTCAGGTGCTATTATTACTTTAATAATTGCCAGCATACAAGGTTTGCCTGGTAGACGAGGAAAATATGAGATATAAATGTCATGTGTTCAAATATGTGTCAAATGCTTTCTTCCTTTTCCAGAGAAAGTCTTTGAAATGTGTGAAGCCATCATTTGTATTAATCATTTATTGCTATGTAACAAATTACTCTAAAATTTAGCAGCTTAAAACAACAAACATTTATTATCTCACACAGTTTTTGAGAATCAGGAACCTGGGATCTGTGTAGCTGGGTAGTTCTGACTCAGGGTTTCCCTTAAAGTGGCAGTTAAGCTATGACGAGGAATACAAGCTCTAAATGGGTTAAAGTATCCACTTAACAATCACATTTATGTAACTGTGGGCAGGAAACATCAGTTCCTTGCCATGTGGGCTTCTACACAGGCCTGCTCATGACATGGCTTTCCCCAGAGCACGTGATCCGAGATAGAGAGAGACAGACAGAGAGAACACCAAAAATAGAAGCCACAGTTTTGTATAACTTAATCCCTGAAGTGACTTAACATCACATCTGCCATAAGCTGTTAGTCACAAAGTCTAACTGTTGTGTAGTATGAGAGGAGACTACACAAGTGTGTGAATAGCAGGAAGAAGGGATCATTGTTGGGGGACATTTTTAAGCTGGCTATCACAATATTTATTAAATGTTCACCCTCTTCAGGTAAATTTTAATGTAAATATGATATTTTTCCAAGCATAAGTAATTATCACTCACTGTCTGAGTTAGCATTAATACAAATTTGAGGAGTCATCGATTTTGTTAATGATGCATCACACCAGCTTACTTAATAAATCATATTTAGCTATTAGAAAAATTTTGCATAATCTTAGAGTGTTATCTTTCAAAAAATTAAACTTCAGTAAAATATTTTAAATATAGCTCTATGTTTTCCACTACATAATATTTGACTCTTTCTATAGAAAAATTATTTCCTCTAGCTATACTTTATTATAGTCTAAGAATGAATGTTTGATGGCAGGCTTCCCTTTCTGGAAATACAATCAGACAGTTATATAGGGTTAAGCCTTCAAAAGTAAAAATCAATTAGGAATTTTTATTAGCATAAACATTTTCATAGATGATGAAAGTAAAATGTGAAATGTCAATATTCTTAATGCCAAGTTTTTGATGAGCTACCACAATATATTAAAATAATTGCAAAGGATGATTTTAATCATAATATAAAAATGAAGTTCCTTACTCAGATAATGATAATGAGAATAACTAAAATCAAGTGAGAAGATCAATACTCTTTCCTTATAAAACAAACAAAAAACCCTCACTTATTTCCACGATGCCATCTAATTTAAGAAAATGCTGGCACTTATTTTTTAAGTTTGACTTTTATTTTAATGTAAAGTTTATTTTGTCTTCAGTATTAACCATTGCATATTTCAAATTTGTTCCTGAGTTCGTCCACATTTTTAAAGTAATAGATCAGTTGTGGCCTTTGGTAAAATAATGTAATTGACTCTCCCCTCCCCATCTGATCTCTCTTCTTCACTTCCCCCATGCTTGTTCTCTTACTTTGTGCTCTAATTTCCACACTTGTCCCATTAAAATATTTTCTGATGCTCATTCACACTGAGACATAAATGACTGAAAAGAATTTAAAAGAGATACACACACATATATTCCCAGGGGATAGTATATTCATTGATATAACACATGTAAACTGCCTATCACAATTCCTGACATAAAGTAGGTGATTAATAATTGCAGATTTTCCTTTTTTGCAGCTTTGCTTTACCTTCCTTGTAAGTCAAGTCTGCCTAATAATATTAACTCATACTGTTAAAGAATGCTAACTCTTGCAAGCCCTCCTGATTAGCATATTTATATATGCATTACCTTATTTAATTATCACAACAACCATACAAACTGGGTCTTATTATCATTATCCCCATTTAACAGATGAGGAAACTGAAACTCAGAGCTTGCCACAGCTAGTAACTGGTAAAGCCAGAATCAAGATGAGGTCTTTTAGATTCCTGGATCCATTTTCTAATCCTCTACGTTTTATCCTGCTATTCACAGTAAACCTGCCCTGCACTTCTCAAGAGCTTTGCTTATTCTTTGGGGTTTATCCCTTCCCCACCTCCTATCAGTGTACACATTCAACACAACACCACTCAACAGCCAGTGTAACTGCAGGTATAAAACAAAGCAATGTATATTGTACACAAAACTTTTTCAACCCTTTTCTTTTCCATTGAAAATCACCCAATAGATCAAGTTCACAAATGGCCACACTCCCATTGACACTGTGATTCAGGACCTGTTATTTCACCTCTTTCTTTCTTACATAAGAAAGTGTTCAGAAATACAAGCATGACAGGGTCTGCTAGCTGTCCAATAAGATCACCCTATTTTTCCAGAGGAATAGGAAGAAGAAGAACAGCTAGACATTACATTTCCAAAATTGTCTTGCAGTTATCTGGGGCCATATGGTAATTCTGGTCAATAGGATGTGAATTAATGTAATATGCGTAACTTTTGTGTGATCTCAAATAGATTAAACAGCAACATCAACAACCTTAAACTTTCACTTTCCCTTAAAGTTGAACATGAAATGCTTGAGACGCAGTCTGATCATGCTTATCAGGACGATTATTTTGGGTAAAGGCAGGCAAACTTTTACTGTAAAGGGTCAAACAGTAAATATTTTAGGTTTTGTGGGCCACATAGGGCCTTTGTTGCAACTACTCCACTCTGCTAATTGTAGCACAAAGGGAACAGTAGATGATACATACACAAATGAGCACAACCAGATGGCTGGCAGGCCAGATTTGACCCACTGGCTATAATGTGCTGATCCCTGCTCTAGGGAATGGTAGAGCAACAAGATGAAAGGAACCTCAAAGTCCTTGAATGTCCACCAGTCAGTCTGGACCACTGGTATCTGGATTTGTTGTTATATGATAATTTTCTTTTTTCTGTAAGCCACTGAATTGGGGCAGTCCCTTTACTACAGCAGCTTTAAATTTACCCTAATATGGTGAGTGATAAAGAGGGACTGATTACCTAAAGTTTGAATCTGCAATGAAAAACATTAAGTAAAATTATTCAATGTGCCAGTATTTTATTAGTAGTTAAATAAACCAACCAACAAATAAATACGTATGGCACATACTTTCCAAATGGAGTGCCACAAATTAGGGAATCAAAATGCTAAAGGGGAAAGCAGCTGCTAGATGTGATCGGCTTTACCACAGTTTCCAGAAACACAAATTATCAGAAAATTGGGGATCATCTATATTTACATTTTAAAAAGAATCAAAGCTTTCAGCTCTACTACTGAATTTCAGTTATCAAACAATGGGAGGGTAAGAGAAGTATTTAGGGAGACAACAGGACTCTCCACCCTTAACACCTAAATTATATGACAAAAGCAGTGGCCTACTTTGCCTGCATGTGTAGCTGTCCCTATTGATGAAAAAATGTTAATAGGCCACATCAACACAATTCTACATACTATGAGTATCAGTTACACATGGGAGAGGCACTTGAGTCTATCTAAATTGTAGCTCTTATATTGTGCCTTCCACCCATGTTTGTTATTTATTCAACCAATAAGTTGCATTATAGGGGTCCCAGAAGCAGAAGAGAAAGTGATATAAAACTTATATGAAGAAATAATGGCTGAAAACTTTCCTAACCTGTGGAAGGAAACAAATATCCAGGTCAAAGAAGCATAGAGTCCCAAGCAAGATGAACCCAAAGGCATATCATAATTTAAATGGCAAAGGTTAAAAATAAAAAGAATTTTAAAGGCAGCAAGAGAAAAACAAGTCACATACAACGGGACCCCCCCCCCATAAGGCTATGAGTTGATTTTTTTAATCAGAAACATTGCAGGTCAGAAGGCAGTGGCAAGATGTATTTAAAGTGCTGAAAGGAAAACATTCACAACCAAGAATACTCTACCTAGCAAGGCTATCATTCAGAATGTAAGTATAAATAGAGTTTTCCAGATAAGCAAAAAATAAGACTTCATCACCACTGAACAATCCTTACAAAAAATATTAATAGGTCTTCCTTAAGTGAAAAACAAAAGGACATAACTAAAAATAAGAAAATACATGAAAGAAAAAAATCTCACTGGTAAAGGCAAATATATAGTAAAGTCTGTATATCAACCACTTAAATATGTTAAAAGACAAAAGTCATAAAATCAACATTAACTACAATAAGTAGTTAAGAGGTACATAAAGTAAAAAGTTGTAAAATGTGATACCAAAAACAGAAATGTGAGTGGGGGAGTAAAATGTAGTGCTTTTAAAATGCATTCAAACTTAAGCAGCTATCAGCTTAAACAGGTGCATACACAAATATATAGTGATATATTTGAAGCTCATGGTAATCACAAACCAAAAACCTGCAATAGACACACACACAAAAAAAGAGAAAGGAGGGAATTCCCTGGTGGTCCAGTGGTTAGGACTCCATGCCTTCACTGCTGAGGGCACAGGTTCAATCCCTGGTCAGGGAACTAAGATTCCACAGGCTGAATGGTGCAGCCAAGAAAAAGAGAGAGAGAGAGAGGGAAAGGAACCCAGAAACACAAGTATAAGGCTAAAGAAATCATCTAACACAAGGGAAGAGACAAAGAGAATAAACAAACAGAGAAGAACTACAAAAATAACCAGAAAACAATTAACTAACTGGCAATAAATACATACTCATCAATAAACCCTTTAAATGTAAATGGAATAAATGTTCCAATCAAAAGACATCGAGTGGCTGAAAGGTTTTAAAAAAATAAGACCCACCTATATGCTGCCTACAAGAGACTCACTTTAGATCTAAAGACTCACACAGACTGAAAATGAAAGGATGGAAAAAGATATTACATGCAAATGGGAACAAAAAGAATGCTGGGTCAACAATACTTCTGTCAGACAAAACAGACCTTAAACAAAGACTATAACAAAAGACAAAGAAGGGAATTACATAATGATAAAGGGGTCAATCCAACAAGGACATATGGCCTTCTTAAATATTTGTGCATCTACATAGGAACACCTAAATATATAAAGCAAATATTACCAACATAAAGGGAGAAATTGACAGTAATACAATAATATCAGGGGACTTTTAATATCCTACTTACACCAATGGATAAGTCATCCAGACAGAAAATCAATACAGCAAGTCCCCTACATATGAAAGAGTTCCATTCCAAGAGTGCATTCATAAGTCCAACAAAGTTAGCGTAGGTACCCAACTAACACAATCGGCTATATAGTACTGTATTGTAATAGGTTTATAATACTTTTCACACAAATAATACATTAAAAAACACAGAAATAAAGAAAACATTTTTAATTTATAGTACAGTACCTTGAAAAGTACAGTAGTACAGTACAACAGCTGGCATACAGGGGCTGGCAAAGAGTGAACAGGCAAGAAGAGTTAATGACTGGAGGAGGGAGAGGAGGTGGGACATGGTAGAGCTGAAGGATTGTCAGCAGTAGGAGATGGAGGGCAAGCTGCAATTTCACTCATGCCTGACATTGATGGCACAGGTTCTGGTTCCTTGCTGGATTCAATTCTATCTACCCTCTTGAAAAAATGACCCAGTGATGGCTGGGTAGTAGCTCGCTTCTTCTCATCATAAATGACATGGTAGCACTAGATTGCAATCTGAACAGCCGCTGCAACCTTCATGTACTGGTCTACGTTCAGGTCCTCTGCCTCAAAAACTAACAGTTCCTCCTCAAATAAAGAAAATCCTCTTGCCATTTCCTGCACTGTGAATCTCTTCAATTCTTCAGTTATTTCTTCTTCTTCTTCTTCTTCTTCTTCTTGTTCCACTCTCTCAATTATTTTCACTTTTGTTTCCATCATTATTGCTTGGTGCTTCTTAGCAGTACCAGCTACATCACCGCTGCTTTTATGCTTGCTTCCAGACATCCTGGGCTTCAAATAAAAATACTGTACTACTTTATCTATACAGTACTGTAAAGTACACAAAGGCACAACCACTTGTAGAGGATGCACACACGTGACTATGTACACCAGACACATGAACTAACTTACATGATTGGACATGCGAATGCACATTCACACCTTTGAAAGTTTGCAACTTGAAGGTTCGTATATAGGGGACTTACTGTAAGGAAACATCAGCCTTAAATGACACATTATACCAGATAGGATTAATAGATATATAAAGAACATTTCATCCCAAAACAGCAGAACATACATTCTTTTCATGTGCTCGTAAAACATTCTCCAGGATAGATCACATGGTAGGCCACAAGATAGTCTTAATAAATTTAAGAAGTTTGAATTGTATTAAGCATTTTTTCTGACAACAGTGGTATAAAACTGGAAGTCAATTACAGGAAGAAACTGGAAAAAACACAGACACATGAAGGCTAAACAACATGCTACTAAACAACCAATGAGTCAATGGAGAAATCAAAGAAGAAATCAAAAAATACCTTGAGACAAATGAAAGTGGGAACACATCAATCCAAAATCTATGAGATGCAGCAAAAGCACATCTAAGAGAGACAGTCATAGTGATAGAAGCCTACCTCAAAAAATAAGAAAAATCTCAAATAAACAATCTAACCCTACACCTAAAGGAACTAGAAAAAGAAGAACAAACAAAGCCCAAAGTTAGCCCAAGGAAGGGAATAATAAAGACCAGAGTGGAAATAAATGAAGTAGAGTCTTAAACAGTCATAGAAAAGATCAATAAAGCTAAGAGATCATTCTTTGAAAAAAATAACAAAATTGACAAAACTTTAGGCAGACTCACCAAGACAAAAAAAGATAAAGGGCCCAAATGAATAAAATCAGGAATGAAAGAGGAGAAGTTACAACAGATAACACAGAAATACAATCATAAGGGACTACTATGAACAATTATATGCCAACAAATTGGACAACCTAGAAGAAATGCATAAATTCCTAAAGACATTCAGTCTTCCAAGAGTGAATCAGGAAGAAATAGAAAACCTGGACAAACTGATCACCAGTAATGAAATTAAATCTGTAATAAAAAAAAACTCCCAATAAACAAAAGTCTAGGACCAGATGGCTTCACAGGGGAATTCTACCAATCACTAAAAAAAAAGTTAATAACTATCCTCAAACTGTTACAAAATGTGGAAGAGGAAGAAACACATCCAAAATAATTCTATGATGACAGCATTACACTGATACCCAAATGAGGCAAATACACTACAAAAAAAGAAAATTCAGGCTAATAACCCTGATGAACATTGATGCAAAAATCTTCAACAAAATATTAGCAATCTTAATTCAACTCTACATTAAAAAGATCACAAACAATGATACGTGGGATTTGTTCTAGAGATGCAATAATAATTTTATTTTCATTTCCTTAGTTTATTAAAGAAGATAATGAACTATTAGATTGTGTATGAATTGCAGCAAGTGGAATTCCAGTTTGGAACACAAGTTGTACATACACAAAAACATCTCTTTGTAGACTCTTGCTCCTTTTATGTTAATTCAATAAAAGCTCTAAACCCTTAGCAGAGAAAGTCAATTAACAACCTCATTTAAGTGAAAAATATTTGCCTTCTACTCTTCTGCTATGAATCTTGTCTCTACCTTATAAGCAAATCAATCAACATGATACACCACATCAACAGAATGAAGGATAAAAATCACATGATCATCTCAATAGATGTAGAAAAAGCATTTGACAAAATCCAACATCCAGTTATTATAAAAACTCTCAACAAAGTGGGTATAGAGGGAACATATCTCAACAAAATAAAGACCATATATGAGAAGCTCACAGCTAACATCATGCTCAGTGGAGAAAGATCAAAACCAGGGTGCCCACTCTCACCATTTTTATTCAACATAATATTGGAGGTCCTAGCCACAGCAACCAGACAAGTAAATAAAAAGCATACAAATTAGAAGGGAAGAATAAAATTGGCACTATTTGCAGATGACATAATACTATATGTAGAAAACCTTAAAGACTCCTCAAAAAAACTTAGAGCTAATAAATGAATTCACTGAAGTTGCAGGATACAAAGTTAATATACAGAAATTTCTTGCATTTCTATACATTATTAATAAGCTGTCAGAAATAAGAATGAAGAAAATCCCACTCACAATTGCATCAAAAATAATAAATACCTAGGAATAATTTTAGCCATGGAGATAAAAGACCTGTACTCTGAAAACTATAAGAAATTGATTAAAGAAATTGAAAGTGACAGAAATAAATGGAAAGATATATACCATGCTCATGAATTAGAATTATTAATATTCTTAAATATACTACCCAAAGCAAGCTACATATTCAGTGAATATGTAGAATATGTAGAATCCCTACCAAATACCCATGGCTTTTTTCACAGAACTAGAACAAGTAATCCTAAAAATTGTAGGAATCACAACTGACCCCAGATAGCCAAAGCAATCTTGGGAAAGAAGAAAACAGATGGAAGTATCACACTCCCTGACTTCAGACTATACTACAAAGCTACAGTAATCAAAACAGTATGGTATACCACAAAAAAAACAGACACAGCAATCAAGGGAACAGAATACAGAGCCCAGAAATAAACCCATACCTAGATGGTCAATTACTCTATGACAAAGGACATGAGAATATACAATAAGGAAAAACAGTCTCTTAATAAATGGTGTTGGGAAAACTGGACAGCTATGTGTAAAAAAATAAACTAGACCATTTTCTAGTACCATATACAAAAATAAACTCAAAATGGCTTAAAGAGTGAAATATAAGACCTGAAATCACAAAATTCCTAGAAGAGAACATAGGCAGTTACCACTTTGACATCAGTCTTAGCAATATTTTTTTGGATCTGTCTCAGGCAAGGGAAAAATAAGTAAAAATAAATAAATGGGACTACATTAAACTATAAAGCTTTTGTACAGCAAAGGAAACCATCAACAAAATGTAAAGGCAACCTAATGAATGGGAGAAGATATTTGCAAATGATATGTCTAATAAGGGGTTAATATTCAAAATATATAAAGAACTCATACAACTCTATGTGGGCAGAGGGTCTGAATAGGCATTTTTTCTAAAGACGACATATAGATAGCGAACATGCACATGAAAAAAATGCTCAACACCACTAATCATCAGGAAATCACAAATTAAAACCACAGTGAGATATCATCTCACACCTGTCAGAATGATAATTATCAAAAAGACAAGAAACAGCAAGTGTTGGTGAGGATGCGAAGAAAAGGGAACCCATGTACACTGTTGGTGGAAATATAAATTTGTACAGCCACTATGGAAAACTATGTGGAGGCTCCTCAAAAAATTAAAAATACACTACCACATGATCCAGCAACTCTACTTCTTGGTATTTATCTTAAGAAAAAAAAACACTAGTTCAAAAAGATATATGCACCACAATGTTCATAACAGCATTATTCACAATAGCCAAGATACGGAAGCGACCTAAGTGCCAACCAAAAAACCAAAAGATGAATGGATAAAAAAGATATGATGTATATATATATATATATATATATATATATATATATACACACACAATGGAATATTACTCATCCATAAAAAACCCTGCCATTTGCAATAACACGGATGGACTTATTATGCTAAGTGAAATAATCAGAGAAAGACAAATACTGTATGATTTCACCTGCATGTGGAATCTAAAAAAACAAAACAAAATAACAAACATGACAAAACAGAAACAGACTCATAGACACAGAGAACAAACTAGCGTTTGCCAGAGGAGAGGGGTATGGGGCATGGATGAAATAGGTGAAGAGGATTAAGAGGTACAAACTTCCAGTTATAAAATAAATAAGTCACAAGGATGTAATGTACAGCAGAGGGAATACAGTCAATAATACTGTAATACATTTTATGTTGACAGATGGTAACTAGACTCATAGTGGTGATCATTTTGTAATGTTTAAAAATATCAAATCAACTATGTTGTACACCTGAAACTAATATAATATTGTAAGTCAACTATATTTCTATTGAAAAAAGAAAGTTATGTGTGAATCAAAATTTCTAATAGCCATATCTTTTGGCCTAGCAATTCTACTTGTGACACTTTCCTACAGATAAACCTATAAACGGTCTAAGGGTATGTGATAAGCAAAATTCTAAGATAACCTCCAAGATTCCCACTCCATGGTGTACATGCCTTCTATAATTCTCTGGAGTGTGGGCAGGACCTGTGAATATAATGGGAATCATTCCTGTGATTATGTTATCAATCAGGTGACTTAGGTGTTACTCAAAATGAAGATTATCCTGATGGTTCTGTCCTGATTAAGTGAGCCCCACCAAGAGATTGAGTCCTTCCCAACATCAGAGAGATTCAAAGTGTGAAAGGGCCAATGGAGGGCACCGTGTGGCAAGGACCTGAGAGTGCTAAGAGTGGTCCCTGGCCAACAGCCAGTAAAAAAGCAAGAACCTTAGTCATATAGCCACAAGGAAAGTCATTCAGCCATCAACCTGAAAAGGCTTGGATTCAGATCCTTCCCTAGTCAAACCTCCATGGAAACCACAAAATAATGAATTTTTCTTGCTTTAAGCTGCTAAGTTTGTGATAATTTATTATTCAGGAATGGAAAACTAATACAAGGTATTTGTATAATACAAGAATGTTGATGACAACATTATTTGTAAGAGTGAAAGATAAGAAATAATGTGACATGCAACATAATAATTTGTCAAATAAATCTAGGTATATTTGGACAATGAAATGCCATGATGTCATTAACAGAGTAAGTTCTCTAGGTACTAATATGAAGGTATGTCCTTGATAGTATGTTATATAAAAAAGAGGCATTTGTAGAACAGTACATATACCACAAACCATATTTTTGTAAGAAAAATACCCTCTTTTTAAAAAAATATTGACACATATATATTTAAATATGCATGGAAAAAAATCTGGAAGAAAATACATGAATCTTGTTATAGTTGTTACACTTTGAACATGGGACCGGCTCAGTCAGTGGGATAAGAAGGGTCTTAACTTTTTATTATCTACACTGATGTATTGTTTGAATTTTTTTCAAGGAACATATATTATTTTGTGTTAAAATTAATAAAAACTCACAATCTGTGATGGTAGTAGTAAAAGCTATTTTTTATTTTTCCCAGATATATTCCTTTATCTTAAGATTTCATTACTTTGAAGAAAAGTTCACTTTAAAAGTATTATATTTTTGAACATTTATTTACTGTTTGCAGAGATTTACCATTTTGGTTCAAAAGATCTACTTTTTATGTATAATGAATGTAAAAAGTCTATGCTTGAGACTTCAAATCCAGAACAATTATTTTCAGTTTTAGGGAAATCACTAACTGTTAGCATACATACCATTTGAAGGCAGCAAACCAAATCACAGGGCAGTTTTTGAAGAGTGGCATAACCTTATCTGCAGCCAGCACTAAAGAGATTGACCTCTAATAGGGGAAGCACCTGTGAGGTTAGTGAAACAAAGGGGATTTGTCTAAATGGGCACAGTAAGTGAGGCCAGTTTGAAAGGGGACAGAAAGTTTTAGGTTATAGACAGTGACCAAGGCCAAAACTAAACCAAACGTGAAAACGGAGCCATAGTCAGGCCAGGGCCACTGCTGGCCCATATAGTGCTTTTGTGCAAACTATTTAAAAGCTCCAATTCCTTTAAGTCAATAGAGCTCCATTCCAGACCCCATTTTCCCCCTCATCCTAGTGCTTTAATGCAGTTAACAATCTGTACCACTAAATAGGCAGTAATCGTGAGTCAGTCTCAGGAAAGCAAAAAAGAACTGGGGTGTGAGAACTGGTATATGAAATTTAGATCAAATTAGGCTCTAATAGGGTTACTTACTTCTGATGTGACACTGTGCTAAGCCAGCCTGAAGCAAAGTCGGGGACAGACATAAGTCTGATAAAGGCCAAACATACCTGATACCCTATATTAGTCAGGGCTGACACATAAAATTAACCATCATAGACCCTATCAGAATCTGTAAGATAATAATCATAAGGTGATAGTTTTGTTATATTTGTATAGAAATGATTATTAAAATGGATCAAATGAACTTATATTGAAACTAAAAATATACAGATATATGAAATTTTATAAAAATAAAAATGAATAAAATCTATCCTGACAATAAAAAATTCAGTTTGATAAGGTTTGATCACATTTTATTTTATAAATAAATAAATGTAAATATATATAAATATAAATATATATTACTGACACTTCTATGTTCTGAAAATAAAATTTTCTATTGCACTAACATTGATGCTGTATGTCTGCTTATCAACAATGAGAACATGATGAATTAAAGTTTATCCATTAATCAGACATCTGAATGGCACATTCTTCAAGGCATCCAAGTGTTACATTTGTTTTCTCAAATTTGTATAAGGTCCATGTCGCTCTGAATCATTTTTCATCAAACCACATTATTAATCAATCATTTAATCAAACACATGCCCAGAAGCATGCTAGATATTGTGGGGAATCATAGGAAGTTGAGAAAGAGAATCCTGTTATTGAGGCACTTGAAAACCAGCTGAGGAGACAAGGCTTACACTCATAAACTATATAAAGAATGTGTAAGTATAAAGTGCTAAAGTCTGTGATATCAAAACTAAACAATAAGGTCTTATTTGTAACATATACAATAAATGCAAAAAAAGAAAGAGTAAAGAAGGGAGAATTCATCAGAAAGAGTTTCACCACAGAGGATATAGGACTTGAATTGAGCCTTAAAGAATAGGCTGGGTAAGCTTAATTTTTCTGTGCTATAAGCCTTTTTGAAAGCACAAAAATTGCATGAAAAAGTATATTTTATCCTATGTAAACTAAATGTCAATGCAGGACTTCTAGAGAACACTAAATATGCTTCTGGACCTCAGATGCTTTGCTAGGGAAAAGGGAAGGGGCAATGTCTCAGCTTTTGGCATAGAAACTTGTTTATCCCTTGTTGAGGGAGACAGTCCTAGCTTCCACTTTGCTTGGTCATTCAGACTTTAGATCAGTTCTGTTTCATTGTGATGATTTTTTTAAGTAATTAGAGCATTCAAAATCTCCATTTCCTTGTGACCAAGTTCTTTCTGCCATTTCTAGGGTTATATAACACTTATTAAAGGCCTTTGGAATGATTTGAAAATTCAATATGTATTCTCTTCTATCTGTAATAATAGCTCTTCTTCATTGTTTTCTTAAAGAGGAAAATAAGACACAATTATAAGAGGCTGATCAGGGTATACCATTCTTCAATTACCTTAGCAATAATTAATTATTCCAATTCTCATACCTTACAACTTTGCAGTAGGAGGCATGCTCTCTAATTACCACAGGGCATTTATGCCTGATTATTAAAGCAGCAGTATAACTAAAGAGATATGCACGTACTGAAGATAGACATCATTTACTGAAATGACTACAAAGGACAATGATAAGTTTCTGACTTCTTATGATGTCCCACTTCTTCAGCCATGGGTTTCCATTTTCAGTTTTCTTTAGTTCTAATTGTAAATGCCATGAAAATATATTTAAAAACTAGTATCTTTCTAGGGCTAAATATATACTCATAGGATCAGAGAATATCATTGTTTGAGGACATATTGGAGACTATCCCTCATTTTATAGAAGAAATAGCCAAAGAGGAGATAAGTAGCTATTGACAGAGTCAGAAATGGAATGAATGTCTCTTGATATTAGTTAATCTAGAGTATATTTTTTGGTTTGTTTTTAAAGAGGGTGGTTAAATTGAAAGTGTTGGCAACGTAGAAAGCACCGCCATAGTTCTCCTACACATCATCAATGGTTATAAGCTCTTCAAAACTCTAAAAACCTTGAAGCCAACTTAAGGGTGATCTTCTGCCAGTGCCAAGACACCATGAAACAGTTCTTGGGATAGGTCTACAGCTGAGCCCAGTAGTAGACTCCATAGGACACACCTACATACTCACCAGTTTCTATAGGTCATTTTTAAATATGCTGTGCTTCCTCCCCGTTGCAGCCCCCAATGCAGGCCTGAATTGACACACTGCTGACACTCTAAAACTCTTTTCCTGACTCATGGTTGTTGATTAATTATTGGCATATACCATATACATATTGAAAAAGAAATCTCGGCAAGGAAATTTCTAGTAGCTAAAAGAAGATCAGTATGGGTGATTGGCCCAGAAAAGCATTAAAGTGTTGACCCAAAAGCCATATTGAAAAAGACTCAGTAATGGAAGACCAAAACTCATGCTATTTTCTCAGGATCCAGCATCAAGCACTGTGCTCTGTACGTAACAGGTACCCAATAAATATTTTTAGAATGAATAGACTCTAGTGAGCCATGTCTACAGGGATGTTGGATTGGAGTATACACTAGATTTTGGAGTTATAATGACTCAGGAGAGAAAGGGTTTGTAAGGAGTAGGGTATAAAGGTAAAATGGTAAGAGAAGCACCAGTTATAGTAAATAAATAGAACTGAGGACTTCTCTTGAATGACATTTAGAATCAACTAATAAACTAGATTTATGATGCCATGAAAGCATAACAACAATTACTAGTAATTGGTTGAAATAGGTCAATGTACACAATCACCGGTTATAGTAACCTGAACTTCAAAGTAAAGCACGATCCCTAAGGATTATATTTTTAAATAATCACAGTAGTAACTGTTCTAGATCAACTGATATTTAGCACATGTGAGGTATAAGCTTTGTCTTTCACACTTACCCATGGTGTGTGAGATTTAATAAGCAATTCAACCAGAGCAGTAAAACCTCATTATCCATTTTCTCCTCCGACTGTCCCAGGGGATCCTTCTGGAATGACCAGAGATTCATGGGATGTGCAGGAAATTTCTCATCATTCATTCCTATGTGGAATAACAACCTGATTCCTGGATATAACTATCCTAAGAGTCAAAAATAAAAGTGGCATCAAAAGTCATGGGTCCTATGAATTCCTAATATAATATCTCAACATTACAGAAGAAAAAATAAGTCAAAAGTAAATGAAAGCTTTGCAAACTGTGAAATAAGGCACACGGTGCTATTTGTTCTGTGACTGTCACAAAATTTTTCATTAACATAGAAAATACAAACAAATCATAAGAGAACTATCTCATGGAAAGACCTACTCTTACTATACCTACATTATCTTTTCTCTTCCAACCATTTTCTAGCATGGTCAGGAATTGCCTTAGTTGAAAGAAACTGCATATTTCTCAACAGCAAGGCTTTTGGAAGGGTTTTAGAGGGAAAATAAAATTCATAATGTAAACTGTGACAAGTCATGAAATCTAACATTTCCCCTTGGTTGACAAGGTTTCATTATCCTACCTCCCAAAACATAGGATTCTGCACTAATATTGGAGGACAAAAGAGGTGGCCAAAGGATCCTAAATCAAGCCTTTTCCAAATCTCCATGGCCTGGCTCTCATTCATTTCTCAATAAAATGTTACTGAATGCCTAGTATTTGCCAGTCACTGTGATAGATTTTCACAATTACAACAAATATCTGTATGGTACTTTAGAGCTAATAGTAACAAGATCAATAACAAAGGGGCAGCACCTACCCAGGGAAAGCTCTTTCCATGGCTCTATCAGGAACGGCAAGAGTGCCTGACTGTGCAAACACATTTTAAGTCCTCTTGATTATATCTGCTTATAACCAACTGGCCAAATTAGTCATAACAATTCACCTAGCCAAGCCCAACAACATTGGAGAAAGAAAATATACTCCTCCAGTGGAAGAGAAGTGGTAGGAAGTATTTGCTGAACCATCATCTGATCTTCTGCATAGGATATTACAGTAGAGTATGACTATGGCGGCTTCTTTAGTTAGGATGGCTGGGGACAAATGCTCCAAGGAGGTTAATATTTGAGTAGGATCCCCAATGTTGAAAAGGGGAACTATTTGGAAGCAGAGAATTCCAAACAGAAGAAAAAAAAATTCAAATACTCTGAAAATGAAAAGAGCTCTGTGTGTGTTCAAAAACAAAACAGTCAGCAGAGTAGCTGGAAGTGAATGGGGGAAAGGGTAGAGAGAGATGAGTCAGAGAAGTAGACAAATCATGTAAATCTTGGAAGGTCTCTACAAGGGGTTTGGATTTTATTATATGTGATTTTAGGAGCCACTGGAGATTTGTTTGCTTTTTAATGAAAAATTCCAAACATATATACAATAGAGAGAATGATATGATAAACTCCATATAACCATGACTCAAATTTTTTTAAACATCTTTATTGGAGTATAATTGCTTTACAATGGTGTGTAAGTTTCTGCTTTATAACAAAGTGAATCAGCTATACATATACATATATCCCCATATCTCTTCACTCTTGCATCTCCCTCCCTCCCACCCTCCCTATCCCACCCCTCTAGGTGGCCATGAATCAAATTTAATTATCAAAATTTTGCCATATTTGCTTCATCTGTCCTATTTCTTTTCCTTTGCTTAAGTACTTATAGCAAATTCCAAACTTCATGTTATTTCACCAGTATATACATAATTTAGTATGCATCTCTGAAAATAATGAGTATTTTAAAATTGAAGTACAGTTTATTTACAATATTATATTAGTTTCAGGTGTACAACATAGTGATTCAATATTTTTATAGATTATATACCATTTAAAGTTATTATAAAATATTGGCTACATTTCTTGTGCTGTACAATATATCCTTGTAGCTTATTTATTTTATACATAGTAGTTTGTACCACTTAATCCTCTACCTTTATCTTGCCACTGCCTCCCTCCCCTCTCCTCTCCTCTCTGGTAACCACTAGTTTGTTCTCTATATCTGTGAGTCTGTTTCTATTTTGTTATATTTATTCATTTTATTTTTTAGATTCCACATATGTGATAACACACCAGTATTTGTTTCTCTGTCTGACTTATTTCACTAAGCACAATACCCTCCAGGTCCATCCATGTTGTTTAAAATGGGAAAATTTAATTCTTTTTTACAGCTGAGTAATATTCCATTGTGTGTGTGTGTGTGTGTGTGTGTGTGTGTGTGTGTGTGTACCACATCTTCTTTACTCATTCATCTATTGATGGACACTTAGGTTGCTTCCATAGTTTCCATATT
>NC_041234.1:87587354-87655057 GCF_002837175.3 Physeter macrocephalus | reverse complement strand
TAATATTCCATTGTGTGTGTGTGTGTGTGTGTGTGTGTGTGTGTGTGTGTGTGTGTGTGTACCACATCTTCTTTACTCATTCATCTATTGATGGACACTTAGGTTGCTTCCATAGTTTCCATATTACTTAGGATATCTTGCATATCTGCATAATATTCCATTGTGTGTGTGTGTGTGTGTGTGTGTGTGTGTGTGTGTGTGTGTGTGTGTACCACATCTTCTTTACTCATTCATCTATTGATGGACACTTAGGTTGCTTCCATAGTTTCCATATTACTTAGGATATCTTGCATATCTGCATAATATTCCATTGTGTGTGTGTGTGTGTGTGTGTGTATGTATGTGTGTATATGTATATATCTTCCTTACCCATTCACCTGTTGATGGACACTTAGGTTGCTTCCATATCTTGGTTATTATAAATAATGCTGCTGTGAACTTTGGGGTGCATGAATCTTTTTGAATTAGTGTTTTCCTTTTCTTCAGATATATACCCAGGAGTGGAATTGCTGGATCATATGGTAGTTCTATTTTTAATTTTTTGAGGAACCTCCATACTATTTTTCATAGTGGCTTTACCAATTTACATTCCCACCAACAGTGTAGGAGGGTTCCCTTTTCTCCACAGCCTCTCCAGCATTTGTTATTTGTAGACATTTTGATGATAGCCATTCTGACAAGTATGAGGTGATATCTCATTGTGGTTTTGATTGGCATTTATCTGTTGATTTGTGATTTTGAGCACATTTTCATGTGCCTGTTGGTCATCTGTATGTCTTCTTTGGAAAAATGTTTATTCATGTCTTTGGCTCATTTTTTAATTGTACTGTTTGTTTTTTGATATTGAGTTGTATGAACTCTTTATATATTTTGGATATTAATCCCTTATCAGTCATATTATTTGCAAATATTTTCTCCATTCAGTAGGTTGTCTTTTTATTTTATCAATGGTTTTCTTTGTTATACAAAAGCTTTTAAGTTTAATTAGGTCTCATTTGTTTATTTTTGCTTTTTAAAAAAGTTTTATTTTATATTGGAGTAGAGTTGATTTACAATGTTGTGTTAGTTTCAGGTGTACAGCAAAGGGATTCAGTTATACATATACATTTTCTTCAGATATATACCCAGGAGTGGAATTGCTGGATCATATGGTAGTTCTATTTTTAATTTTTTGAGGAACCTCCATACTATTTTTCATAGTGGCTTTACCAATTTACATTCCCACCAACAGTGTAGGAGGGTTCCCTTTTCTCCACAGCCTCTCCAGCATTTGTTATTTGTAGACATTTTGATGATAGCCATTCTGACAAGTATGAGGTGATATCTCATTGTGGTTTTGATTGGCATTTATCTGTTGATTTGTGATTTTGAGCACATTTTCATGTGCCTGTTGGTCATCTGTATGTCTTCTTTGGAAAAATGTTTATTCATGTCTTTGGCTCATTTTTTAATTGTACTGTTTGTTTTTTGATATTGAGTTGTATGAACTCTTTATATATTTTGGATATTAATCCCTTATCAGTCATATTATTTGCAAATATTTTCTCCATTCAGTAGGTTGTCTTTTTATTTTATCAATGGTTTTCTTTGTTATACAAAAGCTTTTAAGTTTAATTAGGTCTCATTTGTTTATTTTTGCTTTTTAAAAAAGTTTTATTTTATATTGGAGTAGAGTTGATTTACAATGTTGTGTTAGTTTCAGGTGTACAGCAAAGGGATTCAGTTATACATATACATGTAATCTATTCTTTTTAAAATTATTTTCCCATTTAGGTTATTACAGAATATCTAGCAGAGTTCCCTGTGCTATACAGTAGGTCCTTGCTTGTTATCTATTTTAAATATAGTAGTGTGTATATGTCAACCCCAAACTCCCTATTGATCCCTCTCCCCCACCTTTCCCCTTGGGTAACCGTAAGTTTGTTTTCTAAGTCTGTGAGTCTGTTTCTGTCTTTTAGATAAGTTCATTTGTATCATTTTTTTTAGATTCTGCATATAAGCAATATAATATGATATCTGCCTTTCTCTGTCTGACTTACTTCACTTAGTATGATAATTTCTAGGTCCATCCATGTTGCTGCAAATGGCATTATTTCATTCTTTCTAATGGCTGAGTAATATTCCCTTGTATATATGTACCATATCTTTATCCATTCTTCTGTTGATGGACATTTAGGTTGCTTCCATGTCTTGGCTATTGCAAACAGCACTGCAATGAATACTGTGGTGCATGTATCCTTTCTAGGTATGGTTTTCTCTGGATATATGCCCAGGAGTGGGATTGCTGGATAATATTGTAGCTCTGTTTTTAGTTTTTTAAGGAACCTCCATCCTGTTCTCCATAGTGGCTGTACCAATTTACATTCCCACCAATAGTGTAGGACGGTGCCCTTTTCTCCACACCATCTACAGCATTTATTGTTTGTACACTTTTTGATGATGGCCATTCTGACCAGTGTGAGGTGACATCTCATTGTAGCTTTGATTTGTATTTCTCTAATAATCAGTGATGTTGAGCATATTTTCATGTGCCTCTTGGCCATCTGTATGTCTTCTTTGGACAAATGTCTATTAAGATCTTCTGCCCATATCTTGATTGGGTTCTTTATATATATATATATATATATATATTGAGCTGCATGAGCTGTTTGTATATTTTGGAGATTAATCCCTTGTCAGTCTCATGGTTTGCAAATATTTTCTCCCATTCTGTGGGTTGTCTTTTTGCTTTGTAAACCCACGCACCTATGGTCAATTAAGCTATGACAAAGGAGGCAAGATTCTACAATTGAGAAAAGACAGTCTCTTCAATAAATGGTGCTGGGAAAACTGGACAGCTACATGTGAAAGAATGAAATTAGATCATTCTTTAACACCATACACAAAAATAAACTCAAAAATGGATTAAAGACCTACATGTAAGACCTGACTCTATAAAACTCTTAGAGGAAAACATAGGAAGAACATTTTTTGACATAAATTGCAGCAATATCTTTTTCAATCAGTCTCCTAGAGTAATGGAAATAAAAACAAACAAATGGGACCTAATGAAACTCAAAAGCTTTTGCACAGCAAAGGAAACTCTAAACAAGATGAAAAAGCCTGCAGGATGGGAGAAAATATTTGCAAATGAATCAACGGACAAAGGATTAATCTCCAAAATATATAAATAGCTCATGCAGCTCAATATTTAAAAAAATAACCCAATACAAAAATGGGCAGAAGACCTAAATAGACATTTCTCCAAAGAAGACATACAGATGGCCAAGAGGCACATGAAAAGCTGCTCAACATCACTAATTATTAGAGAAATGCAAACCAAAACTGCAATGAGGTATCACCTCACACCGGTTAGAATGTGCATCATCAGAAAATCCACAAACAACAAATGCTGGAGAGGGTGTGTAGAAAAGGGAACCTCTTGCACTGTTGGTGGGAATGTAAATTGATACAGCCACTATGGAGAACAGTATGGAGGTTCCTTAAAAACTAAAAGTAAAATTACCACATGACCTAGCAATCCCACTACTGGGCATATACCCAGAGAAAACCATATTTCAAAAAGACACATGCACCCCAATGTTCGTTGCAGCACTATTTACAATAGCCAGGTCATGGAAGCAACCTAAATGCCCATCGACAGACGAATGGATAAAGAAGATGTGGTACATATATACGATGGAATATTACTCAGCCGTAAAATGGAACAAAATTGGGTCATTTGTAGAGACATGGATGGACGTAGAGAGTGTCATACAGAGTAAAGTAAGTCAGAAAGAGAAAAACTAATATCATATATTAACGCATTTATGTGGAATCTAGAAAGATGGTGCAGATGAACTGGTTTGCAAGGCAGAAATAGAGACACAGATGTAAAGAACAAACATATGGACACCAAGTGGGGGAATGGGGCAGGGGGCAGGGTGGTGGTGGTGGTGGTGGGATGAATTGGGAGATTGGGATTGACATATATACACTAATATGTATAAAATAGATAACTAATAAGAACATGCTATTTTAAAAAATAAAATATTAAAAAAATAACTAAAAATAAAGTGGTCTCAGAACCACCCTCCAGAAGGACTCAGAGCCATGCAGTACACAATAAAGAGAAGGAGCCAAAGCAAGAAACACATCCCCATGCATGGTTTACAGCCTTTAATAAAAAGAAGCACAGGCCAAAAAGAGGACTCGACCCTCAACAACCTCCAAACCTAGACCAAGACTTTCCTTTAATAAAAGAGTGTTTATTTGACGCAGTTTCAGGGATAGAATTATGTGTTGTTATTTTCATTAAGTATCTAAAATTGATGACAACACTCAAGTATTAGAGAAAATATCTAGTCATTGTGTATGGAACATTTATGGAATTCAGTTGACAATACTTCTCTAATCTTATTTTATTGAATTTAAAATAAGGTTCAAAAGAACATTAGAACCAGAGTTTAAAAGGAGAGATATGTAAGAGCATATATTTTCTATTCTTAAGTTATAAAATCTACAAAGCCCCAAATTCTTTACATTTTATTTTATTTTATTTTTTGGAATATCTGTTGAAAAATAATCTTAAAGACAATTCTGAAAAGTTGTGATTATCCCATAATCCTAACCTATTGATTATTTTAACACATTTCTATAAGTTGGTGAATGCATGAATGTAACAAGACAACTGCAGCCAATAAATAAAATTAATAAAGAAATTTTAAAAAAACAAAAAACAAACAAAAAAAGAAATCTTTGCCTACTCCAAGGTAAAAATATATTTTCCCATGTTTTCCTCCAAAAGCTTTTAACAATTTAGCTTTCACATACAATACATCTGGAATTGATTTTTGTATATGGTGTGAGGCATGGGTCAAGATACAATTTTCCCTACTTGAATATCTGATTGAGCCAGCACCATTTATTCAAAAAAGCATCTAATGCACCATGGTATAATTTTGTCATGAATCAGATGATTTAGAGTGTGTGTGTGTGAATATTCTACTCCATTCTTTTCCATTAGTCGGTTTGTCTACCCTTTCACCTGTTTTAATTACTACAGCTTTATAATAGGTTTTAGTATCCAGTTAGTATAATTCTCTAGCTTTGTTTTCTGTTTTTTATGATTGTCATGGCTATTCCTTGGAATTGTAAATTTGAGTCACTGGCCATTAAATGATATTTTATGCTCTATGATTACTTGCAATGACCAAGGAGAGAGTGTAGATACAGAAGAGAAGAAGGCCCCAGATATAACTTAAGCATTTCAACAGTTAGAAGTCATATAAGAGAGGATAATCCAGAATCAGCTTCAGAAGATGCAGCTAATGAAGTAGAAAGAAACCAGGTAAGTGTAGTGTCATGGAAGCCAAGAAAAGAAAATGCTCCAAAAAGGAGGAAATGGTCAATAATGGCAAATACATTTGAAAAGTTAAGGGAATTCCCTGGCGAGCCAATGATTAGGGCTCAGCACTCTCACTGCTGGGGCCTGGGTGCGATCTCTGGTTGGGGACTAAGATCCTGCAAGCTGCATGGTGAAGCCAAAATAAATATAAATAAAAAAGAAAAATTTAAAAAAAGAAAAAAATAATGACAGAGAATTGGCCACTGGCTGTGGCAATATGTAAGTCATTGCTGTCCTTGATAAGAGCTGTTTCAGTGGAGTTCTGGAGAAAAAAATCCTACTAGAATTACTTAAAGTGAGAATGAGAAGTGGAATTTATATTGCTGATATTAAAATAATATAATATAATATAATATAAATATAAATATAAAATAGAATAGTGCTAGTACCAAAACATAAAACTATGAAAGAGAACAGAAAGCTTAGAAACAGACCAGATATGAATATTTTGTTTTACTGTGAACAAATAATGGTGGCATTTCAAATCTGGGGTAGGAAAAAGGAAAGAGTATCAATAAATAGATCTAGGTTATTTAGAAAGCAGATATTTTATGTTGTACAACAATTGGGTTAGGACCACTGGAGGTTGCTGAGAACATTGCAGAGGGTCCACGAAATTAAAAACAATTTCCTTAAATACACCAAGGCACTATTTGCCAATTTTACTCTTTTTCTCTCATCTGTATGGTGGAGTTTTCCAGAGGCTACCTAATGTGTCTTCTATTAAGCTGGACATTATAAAGATTTGCAAAAGTGTAAAATAATAATACCCTTCTCATTAAGTTTATTTTCATTTCAGAAAAGATAGTACTTTTCCATTAAATTTATATACTAATATTATTTTTAAATGAATAGATAAATGTTTTTTAAATTTCTCAGTTTTAATAATAATAAAAATCTCTAATATGGTAAATATTTATAGGTGTAACCTATATAAACGAAAGCTTTTAGGCATCCTCAACAAATTTTAAGAGTGTAAAGGTGTCCTGAGATCAAAAGATTTGAGAATCATTGAGTTAAAAAGGTTGAAATTGTAAAAAAAAAAAAAAATATATATATATATATATAAATATAGGAGAAAACATAATATTGAGATAAGAAAGATCTTTTAACTAACGGCAACACAAAACAACAATAAACATAGATCATTTAAAATATGCTAAGTGTTTTACATACTTTCTCCTCAAATCTCATAACAATCTCATGACATAGGCATAATCGTTGTTTTCATCTAAAGATAGAAATACTAAAACTTAGAGTAGCTAATTTGCCCAGTCAGAGTTGATAAGTAAATGAGTGGGTTATGAACCCAGATCTACACTCTTAATTACTATTCTATATTGCCTTTCCCTGATTTACTATTGCTCCATCCAATATATATTTCACATATACACGTTTTTAATTTAAATCTGCAAAACATGTGAATTTGAAGAACATTCATTGACCTTTCTTAAATGATAAAAGCCAAGGGAGACCTCCCACCAATCCCTAAATACAGCATCCAACAAATTGATCTGGTTAAAGAGTAAAAAAAAAAAAAAAACTCACTCAAGTGAATAGCTCTCAGAGAAATGAGAAATCTTTTGCATCTGTGGATCTTTGTTACTGTTGTTGTTATACTTGGTATGGGGATATATGTGTACATATAGCTGATTCACTTTGCTATACAGCAGAAACTAACACAACATTGTAAAGCAATTACACTCCAATAAAGATGTCAAAAAAAAAGTCTAAGAAAAGTGTGAACCAAGGATAAATAAATAAATCTCTTATTAGATTAAAAAAAAAAAAAAACTCTAGCTTAGATAAGCTTCATCTGCTACTGACTCAAAAAAAAAAAAGCTGAAATGAAGGAAAAAGACAAACTATATTCAATGAAAAAAAGACAAGTACCAATCCATTACCTAGGATAGGAAACACAAGAGGCTTGAATGATCTTGCGGGCAGGAGCAAAACTAAGGAAATCGACTGGAATATCTTAGCAAAGCATTCACAGTGTGAATAGTCAGCTCAGTTCATTGACACGATTTTGATCAGAGGGTAAAGTCAAATTGTAAATTTAGCTCAGCTATTGACATTCAATGATGAAATACTACAGCAATTCTTTTTATGAAACAGTGCTAAACAATATCAAACAATATACATAGTCTCCCCTTATCCTCAGGGAATACATTCCAAGCCCTCCAGTAAACGTCTGAAACCACAGATAGTACTGAAGCCTATATATACTGTTTTTTTCCTATACATACCCACCTATTATAATTTCTAAATTAGGCACAGTAAGAGAATATCCGAATTGCCAACATCACTACTCCTGTGCTTTGGGCCAATATTAAATAAAACAAGGGTTATTTGAACATAAGTGCTGCGATGCCACAACAGTCAACCTGATAACCAAGATGGCTACTAAGTGACTAACTGGGGGGAAGGGGCGCTGGACTAAGAGATAATTCACATCCTGGGCAGAACAGAGTGGGACAGCGTGAGATTTCATCACACTACTCAGAATGTCATGCAATTTAAAACTTATAAATTATTTCTGAAAAAAAAAAAATATATATATATATATAAATATAGGAGAAAACATAATATTGAGATAAGAAAGATCTTTTAACTAACGGCAACACAAAACAACAATAAACATAGATCATTTAAAATATGCTAAGTGTTTTACATACTTTCTCCTCAAATCTCATAACAATCTCATGACATAGGCATAATCGTTGTTTTCATCTAAAGATAGAAATACTAAAACTTAGAGTAGCTAATTTGCCCAGTCAGAGTTGATAAGTAAATGAGTGGGTTATGAACCCAGATCTACACTCTTAATTACTATTCTATATTGCCTTTCCCTGATTTACTATTGCTCCATCCAATATATATTTCACATATACACGTTTTTAATTTAAATCTGCAAAACATGTGAATTTGAAGAACATTCATTGACCTTTCTTAAATGATAAAAGCCAAGGGAGACCTCCCACCAATCCCTAAATACAGCATCCAACAAATTGATCTGGTTAAAGAGTAAAAAAAAAAAAAAAACTCACTCAAGTGAATAGCTCTCAGAGAAATGAGAAATCTTTTGCATCTGTGGATCTTTGTTACTGTTGTTGTTATACTTGGTATGGGGATATATGTGTACATATAGCTGATTCACTTTGCTATACAGCAGAAACTAACACAACATTGTAAAGCAATTACACTCCAATAAAGATGTCAAAAAAAAAGTCTAAGAAAAGTGTGAACCAAGGATAAATAAATAAATCTCTTATTAGATTAAAAAAAAAAAGAACTCTAGCTTAGATAAGCTTCATCTGCTACTGACTCAAAAAAAAAAAAGCTGAAATGAAGGAAAAAGACAAACTATATTCAATGAAAAAAAGACAAGTACCAATCCATTACCTAGGATAGGAAACACAAGAGGCTTGAATGATCTTGCGGGCAGGAGCAAAACTAAGGAAATCGACTGGAATATCTTAGCAAAGCATTCACAGTGTGAATAGTCAGCTCAGTTCATTGACACGATTTTGATCAGAGGGTAAAGTCAAATTGTAAATTTAGCTCAGCTATTGACATTCAATGATGAAATACTACAGCAATTCTTTTTATGAAACAGTGCTAAACAATATCAAACAATATACATAGTCTCCCCTTATCCTCAGGGAATACATTCCAAGCCCTCCAGTAAACGTCTGAAACCACAGATAGTACTGAAGCCTATATATACTGTTTTTTTCCTATACATACCCACCTATTATAATTTCTAAATTAGGCACAGTAAGAGAATATCCGAATTGCCAACATCACTACTCCTGTGCTTTGGGCCAATATTAAATAAAACAAGGGTTATTTGAACATAAGTGCTGCGATGCCACAACAGTCAACCTGATAACCAAGATGGCTACTAAGTGACTAACTGGGGGGAAGGGGCGCTGGACTAAGAGATAATTCACATCCTGGGCAGAACAGAGTGGGACAGCGTGAGATTTCATCACACTACTCAGAATGTCATGCAATTTAAAACTTATAAATTATTTCTGGAATTTTCCATTTAATATTTTTGGACTGCAGTTGACCACAGGTAACTGAAACTGCCGAAAGTGAAACCACAGATAAAGGGGCACTATTGTATATTCAGATAATCATGCTTTTGTGAATAACTATGGTCCTCTACCATGCCAAAATGATGAAGAAATCATCAAAGATGTCCAAACTGAACTCTGACAATCCAATTAAGAATTTTGCATTTCCTACTAATGCATGAATAGCAGAAAGGATGGGGGAAAAGCCTCTTACCAAGGCTCTTTGCTTTCCAAAGAGAGCTTTCCTAGATCATAACATTTAAGCCACATATATCTAGAGAGTAATATACAAAACAGTAACAGGGGAAGGAGGCATTGAAAGAGAAAGAAGGAAAAGGTGAATGAACAAAGGAGAAGAAGGAAGTCTTTAACATCCATAGAAATGCTCTGAGTTCTCAACTGAAGAGTTTCAAACTTCTAAAGGGATGAAATAATTCATTTCAAAGTTTCACACAAGAAAAATCTTCCCTTTGATTTACAGTAAGTCCCCTACATACGAACCTTCAAGTTGCGAACTTTCAAAGATGCAAACGTGCATCACTGGATCGGTTTTTCAAGAGGATAGATAGAACTGAATCCAGCAAGGAACCAGAACCTGTGCCATCAACGTCAGGCGTGAGTGAAATTGCAGCTTGCCCTCCGTCTCCTGTTGCTGACGATCCTTCAGCTCTACCATCTCCCACCTCCTCCCCCTTCTCCAGTCAGTAACTCTTCTTGCCTGTTCACTAGATGCCAGCCCCTGTATGCCAGCTGTTGTACTGTACTACTGTACTTTTCAAGGTACTGTACTGTAAGATTAAAAATGTTTATTTTTGTGTTTGTTTGTTTTTTATGTATTATTTGTCTGAAAAGTATTATAAATCTCTTACAGTACAGTACTATATAGCTGATTGTGTTAGTTGGGTACCTAGGCTAACTTTGTTGGACTTATAAACAAATTGGACTTATAAACGTGCTCTCGGAATGGAACTCATTCGTATAGAGGAGACTTACTGTATATCCTAGGAGCTTCTATAATCTCATGCTCTGCCCAGTGGCCTGGCACTCAGCCAACACAAAGAGTTAATTCAACCTGTTTCTATACACCTAGCTGCATTTCTAACTACTGTATCTATTACCTTCTCTCTTACCACCTCATCTAAAAACAAAGCAAAACAAAAAAGAACATTGAAGGAGGCCCAAACTTTGGCCAGAACTTTAATACATCAAAATGATATGCTAAATTTCTTATTTTAATCTTTCATGCTGAATTATACATTTTAGGATTTTTCTAAAATCTCTAATAAATGGTTAAGTATCTGTCAAAAATAATGAGTTTGTGTGTTAATTCAATTACTGTTTGCTAATGCAAAGATTTAATATTATAGTTCAAGTGTGTTAAATCCCTATCTGGGGGAACTTTCCTAAATAGACTCAACAGAACCTTCTTGATCATGCATATCTAGTATTTTATAATTTACCTAAAGAAAAACATTCAGTGTCATGACCTTTGAGCAGAAGTACAGAATCAGGACAACTATTCCTTAATCTCCAATTGCCTTTTTCCTCTCTGCTATACCTAGTACACCAGAAATCAGTGGGGAAAATCTCTCACAAAATGCACGGAAACCTAGTACCTTTAATCCTATGACACTACACTGGTTTACCTGTCCATTGGGATTGGATTGGATTGAGGCATACGCTAAACGGAAACAACTTGTCTTTAAGGCCTTCCCATCTACCTTCATTTGTCCCTTTCTTGTTTCTTGATGACCATTTTGAATCACCATACAGGACTCCCTGCCCTCATATTGAATTCTAAGTGCTTTAAAGACATCTCATCACTACCAGTGCAGAATTTCACTTAGATTTTCTCCCTTCCCTAAGTACTCCACTACCAAAATTATCCCTTATCTCTGATTAAAGAATGCCATGTTCTCAAAACAGCTGCTCAGTATTATAAGTAAATTGATTCAATTGAAATTATTCACCTAAAAGTGGGGATAAATAATCTAATACCCATTTTCCCAGCCTCACCAGGAGTATTTGCACTTGGCAATTTAGATAAATCTCAGTCTGGTATGATTTCAGACTATGTAGCAAAGTGAAGAAATTTCAGCAAGTTAGGGGATGAACCAAAGGTAATAAAATGGAGGAGGTGAGAATAGAATGCTCTCTCAAGAAATATGTTAGAGAAGGGAAGGCTGCAGCCTATAGAAGAAGTTGGGCCAAGCCAATCTTTCTTTTTTGTTTGTTTCTTTTAGCTGTTGGAGCCTGGAGAGCGAGCCAACTTGAACTTCTTTGTTGGTTGAAAGAAATCAGCCAATAAGGGGGAGTAGGTGGAGAAGTAAAGAGATTTGACAATTGATGGATCAAGATTCTGGAGAAGGGATAGGGTGACTGGATGGTGGAGAGAAGACAAAATCAAGGGCATAGATTGGCCTTGGAAAAGAATCAGGTATAAACAGGTAAAGCTATATATAAATTTGGAGGAGAGAAGAAAGAATCGTTGAGGTACTTTGTCTTCTATGGCACAGGAGTTAAAATAATTTGCATATATTGAAGTGGTATGGATGGGAGAAAAGGAGGGTCTGAAAAAAGTGATATGGTTTGAAACAGCAACAGTGGAGACTGGAAAAGGAAGGTCACTAGGGATCATAAAAGATTGGTAACCAATACTGACAGTTGCATCAAGGTGAGAAAAATACATATTTAATAGTGCCAAATTGTTATGCAATGTAGTCATCAAAAGCAACTCAACCAAGACTGGGGAATTTGAGAGGAGAGGCAAAATAAATAGATAATCGGACGGATCTAGGTGTGAGAATGTGTAGGGTAGCTGAGGAAAACGATAAAAAGACACAGGGACAGGGCGCTGGTGAGAGTATCAACACTAGGTAAAGAATAATGTGAAATCGAAAGTAACTGATCTTTTGGCAGAATATGGAATAGCAAGGATTGGAGTGCTCAGTGAAGCTAAGGATCTGTTTAGATGAAGAGGTAGAAAGATTGAAGCAAGGAGTCATAATTTAAAATTGCAGAGTTGGAGCAGAGTGGTTAAAGTGTACAGACTTTGGAATCTCTCAAATCTTGGTTCATGTCTTTAGTTTCTTCATCTACATGTCTGTGTTACTTTTGGGTAAATTTATTTGACCTCTCTAGCATCAGTTTCCTCATTTGGAAGACAGTGATAATACTAGTATTTACTCCAAGTGTTATCAGAAAGAATACATGAGTTATATAAATTGCTTAACACAGTACCTGGTACATAGTATTATTTTTAAATTATTATAATTGCTAAAATGTTACAGATTATGTTTTGTTGAAGTATAGTTTACAATGCTCTGTTTATGGTGTACAGCAAAGTGATTCAGTTATACATAAATATACATTCTTTTTCATATTCTTTTCCATTATGGTTTATCACAGGAGATTAGATCTAGTTCCCTGTGCTATACAGTAGGACCTTGTTTTTTATCTATTTTATATATAGCAGTGTGTATCTGTTAGGCCCAACCTCCTAATTTATCCCTCCACCACCCTCATTATAAAGATTATTGTAAGTATTGTTTTAGGAGGCAAAGATGGGTGTGACCTTTAAATTGGGTCGCTTCAGTGGAGTAAAGGTGGTTAACTGCAAACTGAGTGAGGTGTTGAGTGAATCACCTGTATGGTTGCTTAAATTATATAATTTAGCCTCATATCATAAAACATCGGTATCAACTATTGACTTCAAACAAGTAGATGAGTATTATTTTAATATGGCCAGAATTTTCGACCTACTACATTGCATAAAAACAGGAAATTAAATGAGAGAAAGAAAACATGACTCTGTCATAAATTTCTTCTTCCCTTTGAACCAAGCAGAAATCCTTTTCAATTCTTCCTCAAACTGAGTTACTCACACATGTGAACATTATCATATCATAATTCTATTAATGTGGACTTATAATTAAAATCATCTTGAATTTAACCATTTAGCTGTACTCATATACATTCATCATAGAAGCAGTGTCTAGGCACTTAAAAGACACATGCTTGCACTTAGAAGAAAAGTTGATCTTTTATCTTCAGAGTAATAACAGCTTTTCAGAAGAGAAAGAATGGATGTAGACAGGAAAAGGCAGTTTTTAGTGATAAAAATTCAGTTACTCCTACTACTTCCCTTGACTTAATGACTAGTACATGTTATGTGCAGAGAGAGCTGATGTAGGTATTCAAATAAAGGAACATCTGCTCTGTTTTATGCCTGACAGGTAGTCATGACAACAAGAATATGGAATCAGTATAAAAGTCCAAAAAATGTACTCCAAACATGCACTTACTCCTTTCTCATATCTACATATGCAATGAGAAAGTATCAACTTACAAATAAAAATTCACTCAAGCCAGTTATTTGTCATCACATAGACCATCGGACACATCTGAAATGAGCCATTTCATTTTTCTTAATTCACAGCCTTCATTTAAAACTGAATGCTCAACTATTATGCATTATTAGTGTACTAAGAGTAGATTTAAATATGTCACTCATGAAATTTTATTGGACCTCTTTAATGAAAGAAAAATAATAATCTCACTTAATATTTGCAGGCTATGGGCCATATTCACATCAAGCATTTGTCTTCTAATTACTGGATCCAGATACCATTACACAGATTCAAAAAAGATAAAAAATAAAAAAGACTTCTCACATCCTCATCACTATATCTTTGCTCATGGCATGCCATCTTTATTAAATCCCCTCTCTCATTTTTGCAGATTGAATCCTATTCTTCCTTCAAGTTCCAGGTTCAATGCAATCATCTCAATGATCTCCCCACCAGTAGATATGCATTCCTCTTCCTCTGAAGCTCAATGAATGTGCTTCAACGTCTTTTTTGGCACTTATACTTTCTAGCTAACGTATTATGACATTTTGGAGAGATGCCTTTTTCTCCCTACTGGATTTTAAATTTTTTTGATAAATAATACATATTAATAATGTTTTATCCCACAGTGTCTAGCTCAGTGCTTTACACATAGTACGTCCTCAATAATTATTCACTGATGAGACAATGAAGCAATAAAAATTTCATTCTGCAATTAAAATGTTTCACTTCCTTTGTTTTTTAAAAATATTCTCTAGATTATTAATTTACAGTTTGTTGTTATGACAGCTATATTTCAGTCTTTTTTTTTTAATAACACAATTTAAGCTGGATACCTATCTCTGTCTCTTTTTCAGTGGTCCTCTAGCCTTTTCATTTATCAATCTGCCAAAAATCACTGCTTGAATTTTCAAGATGCCCATCATAGATGTTTTGTGTGTGATCAGAGAGGAGAAAGCATGAAGCGATATTTCATACATAAGACCTTGTGTCATTGTCAGGATATTTGGTTAGTCACCTCCTGTCTATCCATGATACCACTAAATGAGATGATTTGGTTTACCTGTGGTCAAAGTGACAGAAAAGCGATAAATAGCTTTATATATTGTCAACTCAATATTTTATCACTGATAATTACCCAACCATCACTTTGTAAAATGTCAGCATATGAATATTGAAATAAAATAACAATGAGCTAATATCCTATACTTTTATGCTCCATATTTTGTTTACCCTTTTTCCTGTCTGAAATATATTTACTTCTAAACCATATCCAAATATTTACCCACCATGTGTCAAACACTCTCTTGCCTATGATGTCTACTCTCATGCCATCAGCCAAAAATGTTTTCCCCCTTTTAATGCTCATAGTACTTTATATGTATCCTTTTTCTGAATTTTTTATTTTTACCTTGTATTAAAGTTATTTTTATGCATATATTATCTTCCCCACTAAATGGTTCCTTGAGGGCAGACATGACATGGCTACATACGATTTATTTTGTATGCCCCAGGTGCTTAGTACAATATCTTACATATAGAAACAGCTCAATAAGTTTTTGCTCATTGAAAGAAGAAATGCTCTGCTTTCAAATAACTCATTTTAGGCCTAAAAGCATTTAGCGTATAATTTCATTCATTCATCCACTTATTCATTCATTCATTCAACTAGTATTTATTAAGTACCTATTATGTTCTGGGCAATGTTTTAGGAACTCTGAATGTGGCAGTAAGCAAAACAAAGTCCTTGCTCTCATAGATGTTAAACTTTAGTGAGGAGAGGCAAAAAATAAAGAAATAAATATATAATATGCCAGGTTGTAATAAGTGATGTGAAGAAAAATAAACCAGGGTAAAGGGAGAGAGAGGACTGGTAAGGTACTACTAAAAATAAATTGGTCAGGTAATGAACCATGGTGACTATAATTAATAATCCTCTATTGCATATTTGAAAGTTGCTACGAGAGTAGATCTTAAAAGTTCTCATTACAAGAAAAAAATTGTAACTATGTGTGGGTAGATATGTTAACTAGACTTATTGTGGTGACCATTTAGCAATAAATACAAATATTGAATCATTATGTTGTACACCTGAAACTAATATAATGTCATATGTTAATTATATCTCAATAAAAATAAAAATTAAAAATATATATCTTAATAATATTCCTTAAATATATCATATCAAAAGTAGAGGTTTGAATTAGAACTAAGAAAGCAGATTTGGATTCATCACTTCCAATGAAGTAAAACTTAGATCGAAAAAGTTTAAGAACCTTCATTTAATAGCATTCAGAAAAAATTTAGAAAATATATTCCTGGAATAAGGCAATCCAAAATCCAATTATTAGATTTGAAATATTCTCTTGGAGTTTACAATCTCATTAAGAGAAAAAACCTTTTTTGATAATAGGTACATTAAAAACCCAATATGATGGCTTACAAACTAATTTTACACTATTTTAATGAGTTAGAGCTAAAGAAAGATGAATGTCAATTTAAGAAAAGTTTTGCTTCTCTGTTGAGGAATACCTTTCCTCCAATGAGTTCAAGGGACTCCCTCTACATTTTGAAATGTAAGGACTAGAAAACTTGGATTAATGGCCAGGAACAGGGGTCACCTCTAGTATTTGAATTTAATAAGACCATGTTTATAGTTCTATGGAGAAATATTTTATCAGGAAAAAAAAATGGGGAAAGGAGGAAGATTCTGCTTTCATGACAATACTTAATCTATAAATTACTAAATTTCTGTTAGGAAATATAAAGTCAATGCAATTCAAACATGAGTCTTAATAATGTGAATTGCACAGCTCATTTAACAAATATTGACAGACATTGGTGACTCTAATAATGAACAGAGACCTTAATTTAAACCGATATGTTTTGTATGTTTTTGTTACTCTTTGTTAAATCCTGCTTTTATCCTAATTTAATCCTTTAATCAACAGCCTTTAAACTATTATACTTGGCATTCAAAGATTTTTGTAATCAGATACCACCCTAACTACCAACTTTAGTTATTTCTATTCCTCAGCATCCATTATTTTCCCTGACCATTTCATTAACATGCCAGGATAATGCTTAGCTCTGTCTTCATTTAAAGTGTTTACCTTATACAAATGCTACTTATCTTTCAAATTCTAGTTCAAGACCTACCTTCTCTATGAAATTTCCCTTTATTATTCCAGTCCTCTTTGATACCATTTTTTGAAATCTTATAGCACTTAGTATGCAATATATAATTCAGGCTTTATTTATATATTAGCTTGTATTGGGATAATGATTTCATGTATATTAATGTAATGAACATTAACTGAATACACCCCTAAAATGCCTGGCATTATGCTAGGCATTCATGATAAGAAAGTGCATAAGATGTGGCCCCTTCCCTAAGGAAGCTCCTAGTTTACCAGGAGAAGAGGCAGACACACAAAATGTGAGAAGGAATATTAAAGGGTAATACAAGAAAAGTTTTATGCTGACATAGATAAGCAATTAATTTTGCCTTAGCGAAAAGTGTATGGTGTGACAGAGAAGGTATTATAGGAGATTAAACATGAGCTGGGCTTTGAAGGATAAGTAAGATTTCTGTGTTGGTAAGAAAAGAAAAGGCCTTGTAGGGTTTCCACTTCCAGATGACTCTCCCCCACCCCATGCTAAAAATTGAAAAATGTGGTTATTCAGGAAACTGCAAATAGTCCCACATGACAGAGCAGCATTTCTCAAAACCTGCACTATGAGAGTTTTATGCTTTTTAAGAAGTGCTCTTCAAAATTGGTTCCATCGTCAAATAAACTGGGAAACAACTGATTAATGTTAAATAGCCCTCTTCATTACATTATTTTTTCAGAGCTTTTAACATATTAATATATTGCATGCATTTCTAAGAAAAGAATATATTATACAGTACTGCCCAGAATTATATAACGACGGAAACATTTTTTCCCCAGAGCTAATGGAATTAAAGTTCTATAGAAAATTCTTTGCAAAAAAATTAGACTACAACATAATTTGTATTGTGAAGGGGGTGAGGGTGTAAGTCACAGAGACTAGAGTCAGATTTTGAAGATCTTAAACTTTCTAAAGATATTAGATTTTTTTTTCTATAGGAAATAAAGAAACATCAAATATTTTATAAAAGGGAGTTGTATAATCAGACCTATAAAAGGATACTTCAGGAAGCAAAATAAAGAATGGATTCAAGGGAACAATGTCTGGAACCAAGGATATCAGTTGAGACATTATTGCAATGGAAAATAAGATGGAGGCCTACACTGGATTAATAGTAATGACAGAAATGTTGGTATTATCTCAACTGATAGTGATTTATTTGAAAACTAACACTATGTTGAATGTTACTTTTCTTACACCCCTCTCTGCCAACCATAGGATCTAGCACAATGCAGAGAATGTCAGAAGTGTCTGAGTTTTTTTTTTATTATTATTCATTGTTCATTAAATACCTTCTGAGATGTAACTGAGCGCGACAACTCCGGGCTCCTGAGGAACACTGGGCAGAAAAGAAACTATTCTTTAAATTAAAACTTCTAAGTATAAACCTCATTTTTCAGGTGGTTATTCTAAGACTATTTGTAGGATCCAGCCTCCAAGCTAGCCCCAATTACCACCACCTCCTAGCATTCATACGTGTAGAGTCTCAAATTATACCAGGGTTCATCTGGGTGACCAACAGAACATAGCAGAAATTATGGTTATGTCACACTTCAGCTTAGGTTTTTGAAATCTATCTTGGTCAATCATACTCTTTTTCTCTTGGATCACTCACTCTGGGGGAAGGCAACTGGCATATCATGAGCAGCCCTATAGAGAGGTCCACATGGTAAGGAACTGGAGCCTTAGCCAACAGCCATATGATTAAGCTAGGAAGTGGGATTCATGCAAACAGTGAGCTTAAGAAGCCTAGAGTACCTATAGTAATATCCAATAAAATACATTTTAAAACAAAATGTATTACAATTACTAGAGATGATAATATTATTACCATAATAATATGTGTCAATTCAATAGGACAAAACAATCACAAGTGTGTTCCCCCAATAACAAAGCTTCAAAATACATGAACAAAAATGGCAAAATTACAGGAAAAACAGACCATTCCTCAATCATAGTTGGGGATCTTAACACTCTTCTCTCAGAAATTGATAGAACAACCAGACAAAAACTCAGCAAAAAATTAGATCTGAACAAAACTATCATCACTTCAATTTAATTGATATTTATAGAACACACACAAAAATGGCAGAATACACATTTCTTTCAAGTACACATAGTACCTTTCCATACTTTTATTCAATTGCTATTTGACAAATGTGTTAAGGTAATTTCATGGAGGAAAGATACTCTTTTCAACAAATGATGTTGGAACAACTATATAACTGTATAGGAAAAAAGAACATTGACTCATTGCACACCAAACACAAAATTAACTCAAAATGGATCATATATCTAAATGTAAGAGCCAAAACTGCTAAACTCCTAGAGAAAAACATAGGAGAAAATTTTTGTGACATTAAGTTAGGTAAAATTTCTTAAACAGGATACCAAAACACAAAGTATAGAAGAAAACAGTGATGAAATGGACTTCATTAATATTAAGAAAGTTTTCCCTTTGAAAAACATAATTAAGAAAGCCAAAAAATAAGCCACAGACTGAGAGTAAGTATTTGCAAAACATGTCTCTCACAACACACTCTTGCATCAAGACTATATAAAGAACTCTTACAACTCAACAACAAAAATACAAATAACTCAATGTAAAAAGAGGCAAAGGATTTCAATAAACATTTCTCCAAAGAAGATATACAGATGGCCAATAAGTACATGAAAATACTCAGCATTATTAGTCATTAGGGAAATGTAAATCAAAACTGCAATGAGATACCACTCTGCACCCACAAGGATGGCTATAATCGAAGTGATGGTCAATACCAAGTGCTGGTGAGTATTTGGAGCATTACTGGTGGGAATGTAAAATGGTGTATCCACTTTGGAAAACAGTCTGACTTTTCCTCAAAAGGTTAAGCACAGAGTTACCACATAACCTAGCAATTCCACTCCTAGGTGTTTACCCAAGAGAAAGGGAAACAATTATCCACACAAAATATATATGTGAATGTTCATAGTAGCTTTATTTGTAATATTCCAAAACTTGAAATAACCCAATGCTCATCAACATTTGAATAAAAAATAAACTGTGGAATATCCATAAATTGGAATACTATTCATCAATAAAAGAGAGTGAACTATTGGTACATATAACAACATGAATAAATCTCAAAAACATTCTGGGAAGTCGATAGTTCTCAACCAGGAAAGATTTTGCCCCCCAGGGAATAATTGGTTATATCTGGAAACATTTTGATTGTCACAACTGGGGATGGAACTGGCATCTAGTAGGTAGAGATCAGCAGTGTTGCTCAGCATACTAAAAATCACAAGATAGCACCCCACAACAGAGAACTATACAGCCCAAATGCCAATAGCGTCAAGGTTGAGAAACCCTGTGCTAAGAGAAAAAAAGTCAAACACAAAATATCACATACTGTATGATTCTACTCATATGAAATTCTAGAAAAGGAAAACTATAAATGACATAAAAGAGATAAATGGTTACCTGGGGCCAGGGATGGGGAGACGGGGTCAAGATAAAGGGACATGAAGAAACTTTTTAAGGCGATGGGCTGACTATTCTACACATTGATTGTGGTGGTGCTCACACAATCATATACAACTACCAAATTCATCAGAATGTGAACTTAAATTGATTGCAAAAATATTGCATGCATATTAGTCACACTTTAACATAAAGGTATCACAATGGGGAAAAAAGCATTAAAAGAAAAGGTAAGGGAACTCCAAAGATGAGCTTTGCCAACCTCACCTGTGTGATCGAGAACTGACCTCAAACTTCATTGACACTTCTGGATCACTGAGGTATTATCCAGTAGAACATCACACTGAAGGCACCTTGGTATCCTGAAAAGAGAGTTAAATCAGTTTCTTACCAGGTTCTACAAGGGACAGTGAATAATGAAGAGATTTTATTCTCTTCTAGTTTGTTTAATTCTTCAAAGAATATTCCCATTAACAAAATCTGATTCAATATTATTCCACCAAGTGAGAATTTTTGAGAGAGTATTCACTATGGCAAGTAGAGTGTTACACATAGCACTTTTGTGAATTTTTTTAACTTCTACTATAGTTTCCTCAGTAAATGAATGAAACCTTTCCTGGAGCTCCTGAGATGAACTTATTCCTTTGAAATTCTGGGAACACTGAAGCTCTCTTCATAATAGAGGCTTACATTTGCTCAATGCCCCCTCCCTCCCCAAAACAACCACCTATTACACTTCCTTAAACAAATGCTGCTTTGAGAAGTAAAGGAGGTAGAATTACAGCTGATGAAATGTGATCAACAAGGAGTCAGTTACTTCTCTCCTTCTGGGGTTAAATCAGAACTTTTCCTTCATTTTGAGTCTTGTTGAGACAGTTATATAGGAATAGCCTCTTATCTCTGCTACTCTGAAAAAGGTTATTTCTCCCATATGTCTCATTAAATCCTTGGAAAAATCATCTTAGAAGTAACAAAAATCATTACATTCAGCTCTGTGTAGAAGATTTCTTATGAAGACAGAGAAACACATAGCCAGGTTGCCTTCAGAGTCCCTGGAGGTTCCAGAGTTCTATGTGAATCCTGGCAATCCTACTACAACTATTAAGAAAAGGAAAAACAAGAAGATGCAGAAAGCTCTTTTCTAGAGATGATGAAATGTTGAAAAATAAGAGTTTTTAAAGCTGACAGAAAATTACTTAGATCTACCACATTCATTTAAGTGAAAGCCTTTCAATGTCAACAACTTACTCTTGCATATCCCTCAGGTGCCCTGCATGACCTCCTAGGTCTCATTTCTGCTGATATGACTCTAAGGGTTTTTAATCTGGGGCTTCCAAATAACCACTCTAGGATGATGCCACCACTAAGGATGCTATCAAATAGACCAAGATGGCCAGTCTAACGATATGGAGTCTCTCTATATCTACTTGGCATACAAAGCATGGTTGGAGGAAGCAGTAAAAGAGCTTACGGTTAGGATATGGACAGGGGCTGGATTTGGTATGGTAGAAAATGAGAGTTTGGGGGAAGAGTATTCAGAACTATTCAAAATTAGAATACTTTCAAAATATTATTACTTAATAACTAGGTTATAAGTGAATGTGTTTTATGCACCAAATTGCCTAGCTACCCTTAAAGGTATCTTGCTACAGAGAAAGTATAGGAATTGCCTATGTCATCATAGATAATATAATTACTAAGCAATACATTTTCAAAAATATTCAATTGTTTTTGAATTACACTATTTTCATACCTTAAGTAGATCCAACTACTCCAATCTTGCAATAGCAAGAATGAATACAGCTCTGGAACAGTCTCCTTTCCTGTGATTTCAATGAATTATATGTGGCAGACATGGAAAAGGAGGAAAGGTCTTTGAAGAAGCAAACAACATTTTATGTCTAGATGAGCCAGTTTTATTTGTCATTCATGTCCTCTACCCACACTCTCTGTCCTTTGAACAATCATTCTCCTGAAACACCAAGAATACATTGCTCTATTGCCTTGTCAATGATCCAAACCCAAGTATGTGCAACTCTCTCTCCCATTCTGTTATTAATTCATATTATTCCTTTCTCTGTCTCTCTCTCTTCTTTTATTTCCTTTTCTTGTCTTGTAAGTCTCATCATCCCCTACATCTTCTTCCCTCAGGCCCTTGCTCTCAACCAGGAAACATACACAGAATACACGGAGCTAATCTTAATGGGTACTTATAGGTTGATAGGCCAGACAACCTAATGCATTTTAACACTATTCATGAACCAGCTCTTCTTTCTATCCCAGCACATTTCCTTCACTGTCAGAAAAATGATTCCAAAGCACAGTTTCCCTTTACAAAGTTATTCCAATTTATCCCACCCATTCTCAAATCTGCCAACAAAAACTCAGCATCCTCAAGATATTTTTGTGAGCATAGGCACATATTTATTGGCACAGAAAGCAAACTTCATCGCCAGATATGACTGCAGCACCATGAGAGATTCCAATTCTGTCTCATTAATCTACAGATGGAGTAAGCACATTCACTTCCTGCATAATCCTACAGTCTAGTCTTCAGACCAAAATGAAGTTGCTGTATGTATGCACTCAGACAATATTTTTCAGTGAAAAACAAATCCCCTTAATTGTAAGAAAAAAAAATTGCACTTAATGAAAGGACAGCTCAGCTACTTGGAAAAAAATGTTATAAAGGCAGAACTCAAAAATAGGAAGAAAAAGACCATTTGGGAATGATATTTTGATATTGAATCCATTAACTGTCAGTTCTCATTTGTGCTCATACCAGATCTGAGAAACTCATAGATAAGATACAGGAAGTTGATTTAATGTCCATACCTGCACACTACCATGGGGCTTTGGGTTCTGTTTTATAATGTTGAGTAATTATTTCAGTCAGTTCTTACAATTGTCTGGGCCACCTATTTTAGCACCTAATCATACACATCCCCTATTGCATTTAACAGCTCAATATGGTTTGTTCATTTATTGTGTTTATATGTTTATGTCATATGGATAAGGCTTTGTGCCTATGCAGGCCATAAATCCCTGATGGGTGTGTTCAATAAATAATCATTGAACTGACCTCAATTGAATTGAGGAGACAGTAACAGATATAATCCCCAGTTCATCCCTATTTGGCATTTTTGATGTGTGTTTGTATTTCCATTTCAATAAGGATCTGTCTCAGATATTAGGACTTTGCATAATTTCAGATAATGAAGTCAAACTAAGAAGAGGTGATTTTGAAGAAAATGGAAAGAAACCCAGTTTACACTCATGCTGAGGACTGAAGCAAGGCACCAAGCCCAGACTTAGGGGCTTTTGATGATTACAGGCTGAATGACTCACATCTTCCCCAGAGAATGGAAGAATGAATCACAAGTCTGTTTTAAAGATCTCTCCTGACCACTGAGCATGGATGGGGTGGGGGGTGGGGGGGAGGCAAGAAGGTAGGGGGAGCAGTACAAACACCCTGAAAGTCTCTCCTTTCCAACTCCCCCTGAGCAGCATGCTGAATTAGAAAAGGGGAGAATTAAAATAAATTATGATAAGGTCAACAAAGAAATTGCAAAAAAAACACAAAAAGGAAAACAGCATGGCTTTGTTCCCTATTCCAATCACTTAGCAGAGAATTTAAAGAGTTGCTTCTGATAAGCCTTAATACAATAACTAAGACTTAACTCTTTCACTGATCCCACACCCATCCATCACTTGCCACACACAGACAAACAAATCCTTCCTGAAAAACCATGGCTGGATTAATCTTCTTAAGGTGCTGCTTTCAGCATGTCATTCCCCTACAAGGGCATCCACTTGCCTGTAGGATCAAGTCAAAACTAATCAACCTGACATTCCAGATCTTCCATTAACTGGCCCACCCTACCTATTCATCCAGCCCCCAGCTAATCCCCCACATGATCACTGGTCCCAATTCTATCAAACTGGCCTCCTTAAAATCACGTAGCACATTCCTGCCTCCATACCTTCACTCATTCCTCTTCCCTATATCTAAAATGCCTTCTCTTATCTCTCCACTATTCAAAATCAAAAATTCAATTTTTTTCAGAGCTCTAAGTTCAAGAATAATCTTCTCTATAGAGCTGCCCAGTCTAACCCCGTCCCTCAGTGACCATTCCCTTACTTGAAATGCCTATAGCATGATATGTACATCTGTATCAGGTGACTTCCACATACCTTTATACCCTCAGTATATGACTTGCTTCCATAATTAGATTCAAATCAGAGAACAAAGTATCTTTTTGTCATCACCAACATCCCTTAACACAGTGCTCAAGATATATATTTTAATATTAATAATCAATAAATAGAAGCCTGTGGTTTTTTTAGTCAATTTAGTGTTAATTTGACATGGGAATGCAGGCTTGTTAGAACTTTCTTTTTTTTCATAGTTATATAGCCATTTTAAAATGCCCAGATCCTCTTACTTGCTTCATTTTTCTAAATTGAACTCATTTTCATTTTACTTTCTTTTTAAAAAGAACCTGTTCTTAATGTTCTATTTTTAAAGCTCTGTTTTTCAATATGGCATGAACAACCATCAGGCTTTAAATGCTCCAATTGAGGTACTGTAATTTAACCTTTACACATATCTTGGTCAGTAACCTGGACTGATGAAAGAGGAAGATCAGTAGCTCAGTAACCTGGACTGATGAAAGAGGAATATCTATCCCACCAAGAAGCCTTGAGGAAAAGATTTTGTTCTTTAGAATTGAGTTTCATAGGGAGAATGACTTTCTCTCCCAATTGGATATAAACTCTCCTTGGAGCCTGGAGGATGATTTCATGACTCAAAACAGATGGACTTTTTTCCCTTTATGTATTATTCTTTACTTAGACAGGTAAAGAACAGATGCTTCAATTCTTGTTTTTTAAACTATTTTCTAAATCACACTACTTCTTTTATCTCTTCTGGGTATTTGGAATTCCAATCGGAGGAATGATTATTTTATATTCTTAAAAACTAAATTCATTCATTCTCTTGCCCCTTTTAGACAAAGTGCTGCAGGGAGAATTTAAAATCCGCTAGGGCAGTGAGTAGACATGGCAGACAGAGACCATGATGGTATGAATTTTAAGGGCAGGAAAGCTTTCTAGGAACTCTTCAGTTGAAGTCTGATCTATTTGCCCATGCCAAAATTCTGCTAGCTAATGCATTTTCCTCTCTAGGCAGCCTCCTATAAAATTTAAATGTCTCTGAGAGCAATAACAAAGGAGTCATGCACACTATAATTTAGAATGTTTTATCAAATTTCCCTCTTAGTTAGCTGTCATTGTGGGAATGGAATTTGTAATGTTGTGTTCTCCTTTTTTTTAAATAGATCTTTATTGGAGTATAACTGCTTCACAATACTCTGTTAGTTTCTGCTTTATAACAAAGTGAATCAGTTATACATATACATATGTTCCCATATCTCTTCCCTCTTGCGTCTCCCTCCCTCCCACCCTCCCTATCCCACCCCTCTAGGTGGTCACAAAGCACCGAGCTGATCTCCCTGTGCTTTGCTGCTGCTTCCCACTAGCTGTTTTACATTCGGTAGTGTATATATGTCGATGCTACTCTCACTTAGCCCCAGCTTCCCCCTCTCTCCCCGTGTCAAGTCCATTCTCTATGTCTATATCTTTATTCCTGCACTGCAACTAGGTTCATCAGTACCATTTTATTTTTTTACATTCCATATATACGTGTTAGAATATGGTATTTGTTTTTCCCTTTCTGACTTATTTCTCTCTGTATGACAGATTCTAGGTCCATCCACCTCACTACAAATAACTCAATTTTGTTTCTTTCTTTGGCTAATATTCCATTGTATATATGTGCCATATCTTCTTTATCCATTCATCTGTTGATGGGCATTTAGGTTGGTTCCATATCTTAGCTATTGTAAATACTGCTGCAATGAACATTGTGGTACATGTCTCTTTTTGAATTATGGTATTCTCAGGGTATATGGCCAGTAGTGGGATTGCTGGGTCATATGGCAGTTCTATTTTTAGTTTTTTAAGGAACCTCCATACTGCTTTCCATAGTGGTTATATCAATTTACATTCCCACCAACAGTGCAGGAGGGTTCCCTTTTCACCACACCCTTTCCAGCATTTATTGTTTCTAGATTTTTTGATAATAGCCCTTCTGACTGGCGTGAGGGGATACCTCATTGTAGTTTTGATTTTCATTACTCTAATAATTAGTGATGTTGAGCATTTTTCATGTGCCTCTGGGCCATGTGTATGTCTTCCTTGGTGAAATGTCTATTTAGGTCTTCTACCCATTTTTTAATTGGATTGTTTGTTTTTTTGATATTGAGCTCCATGAGCTGTTTGTATAATTTGGAGATTAATCCTTTGCCTGTTGTTTCATTTGCAAATATTTTCTCCCATTCTGAGGGTTGACTTTTCATCTGGTTTATGGTTTCCTTTGTTGTGCAAAAGCTTTTAAGTTTAATTAAATCCCATTTGTTTACTTCTGTTTTTATTTCTGTTACTCTAGGAGGTGGGTCAAAAATGATCTTGCTGTAGTTTATGTCAAAGTGTTCTTCCTATGTTTTCCTCTAAGAGTTTTATAGTGTCTGCCCTTACATTTAGGTCTTGAATCCATTTGGAGTTTATTTTTGTTCATGATGTTAGGTGGTGTCCTAATTTCATTATTTTACATGTAGCTGTCCAGTTTTCCCAGCACCACTTATTGAAGAGGCTGTCCTCTCTCCATTGTATGTTCTTGCCTCCCTTGCTGTAAATTAGGTGACCATATGTAGGTGGTTTTATCTCTGTGCATTCTATCCTGTACCATTGATCTATATTTCTGTTTTTGTGCCAGTACCATACTGTCTTGATTACTGTAGCTTTGTGGTATAGTTTGAAGTTGGGGAGCCTGATTCCTCCAACTCCGTTTTTCTTTCTCAGGATTGCTTTGGTGGGCTTCCCTAGTGGCACAGTGGTTAAGAATCTGCCTGCTAATGCAGAGGACACAGGTTCAATCCCTGGTCCGGGAAGATCCCACGTGCCACAAAGCAACTAAGCCTGTGTGCCACAACTACTGAGCCTGCACTCTAGAGTCCTTGAGCCACAACTACTGAAGCCTGCATGCCTAGAGCCCATGCTCCACAATGAGAGAAGCCACCACAATGAGAAGCCCACGCACCACAATGAAGAGTAGCCCATGAGCAGCAACAAAGACCCAACGCAGCCAAAAATAAATAAAATAATTTAAAAACAACAAAAAGACTGCTTTGGCTATTCAGGGTCTTTTAAGTTTCCATATGAATTGTAAAATTTTTTGTTCTAATTCTGTGAAGAATGCCATGGTAGTTTGATAGGGATTGCATTGAATCTGTAGATCGCTTCGGGTAGTATAGTCATTTTCACAATATTGATTCTTCCAATCCAAGAACATGGTATATCTCTACATCTGTGTATGTCATCTTTGATTTCTTTCATCAGTGTTTTCTAGTTTTCTGAGTATAAGTATTTCACTACCTTAGGCAGGCTTATTCCTAGGTATTTTATTCTTTTTGTTGCAGTGGTAAATGGGAGTGTTTTCTTAATTTCTCTTTCAGATTTTTCGTTGTTGGTGTATAAGAATGCCAGAGATTTCTGTGCATTAATTTTGTATCATGAAACCTTACCAAATTCATTTATTAGTTCTAATAGTTTTCTGGTGGCATATTTAGTATTTTCTATGTATAGTATCATGTCATCTGCAAACAGTGACAGTTCTACTTCTTCTTTTCCAATTTGGACCCCTTTTGTTTCTTTTTCTTCTCTGGTTGCCATGGCTAGGACTCCCAAAACTATGTTGAATAAGAGTGGTGAGAGTGGACATCCTTGTCTTGTTCCTGATCTTAGTGGAAATGCTTTCAGTTTTTCACCATTGAGTATGATGCTTGCTGTGGGTGTGTCTTATATGGCCTTTATTATGTTGAGGTAGCTTCCCTCTCTGCCCATTTTCTGTAGAGTTTTTATCATAAACAGGTATTGAATTTTGTCAAAAGTTTTCTGCATCTATTGAGATTATCATGTGGTTTTTATTCCTTAATTTGTTAATGTGGTGTATCACATTGATTGATTTGTGTATATTGAAGAATCCTTGCATTCCTGGGATAAACCCCACTTGATCATGGTGTATGATCCTTTTAACGTGCTGTTGGATTCTGGTTGCTAGTGTTTTTTTGAGGAATTTTGCATCTATTTTCATCAGTGATATTGGCCTGTAGTTTTCATTTTTGTGACATATTTGTCTGGTTTTGGTATCAGGATGATGGTGGCATCATAGAGTGAGTTTGGGAGTGTCCCTCCCTCTGCTATATTTTGGAAGAGTTTGAGAAAGATAGGTGTTAGCTCTTCTCTAAATGTTTGATAGAATTCGCCTGTGAAGCCATCTGGTCCTGGGCTTTTGTTTGCGGGGGGTACTGGCCTGGGAGCTCAGCAGGCTCCCTGGGCCGAGTGGACTGGGTGATCTCCCTCCACTCCTTTCCTGTTCTTCCTGAAGGGCCCCTCCCGCCTACCTCTCCTGATCTCCCTGGCCTTAGGGACGCCAATCCTGTCTGGTCTCCATTTTTCCTCCCCCCCCTCTGTTATCCCCACGTCCTACCGGTTCACTTGGGGGTTCCTCCTGTCTCCTTGGGCATCAGCGTCCCCCCATCAGTGGTCAGCAGGCACCCTAATTGTGGGGAGATGCTAACTCGGGATCTTCCCACACAGCCATCTTGACTCTGCCATCTGTTTGTAATGATGTATTCTTTTAATTAGTCACTCTGGTAATCTCAGAATCAGCTTGGATTGGCTAGATTAGTCTTATCTTCCACTTCTCCCAATATACTCACATTATTTGCAATCATTCAAACAAACCATGTTTTTTTTTTTTTAAATCATGTGTCTCTGTGTCTTTGCCCATGCTATGTCCTCCTCCATAGATTCCTTTTTATACAATCGTACCTTTTTCTATGGCCCAGCTCATGCACCACATCCTTCAATAAAACTTCTCTGCATATTTTGTCTGGCAATGTGACTTATTCATCCTTCATCTATCATATCAAATGCTACCTCCTCTATGAAGCATTCTCTGACTTCTTCAGGTAGCTGTAGACACTTTTCCCCTAGGGTCCCACACTGCACCTGAATTACATCCTCACATATCACATTGTATTGAAATTATCCTATTATGTGCCCATCCCCATAAGACTGAGTTTCTCAGTGGCATGGACTGGACCTTATTCGTCTTTATTTCCAGCCTATTTTCCCCTAAATATTTAGTATTTGTTAAATGGATAAAGCACAAGGTTAGCCTAAATAGAAAATTAAACAAGATCCAAATTCATTTCTATGGGTATCAGATGGTTACTTCATCATAAACCATGAGGACTTCCTAACCACTAGCATGTACTTTGTCAAGGTAAAAGAGCAGACCTGTTAGCTGAGTGTGGAAACAGCAAATTTAAAAGGTTGTTATTCTGTTATACTAAAAGTGAGTTCCCAAATATATTTCTCTTGTTTAACCTTTAAAATCACTCCAAGTCATCCGTTCCTTGCTTTAACTTTCAGAGTTAAACAAAAGAGCCAGATAGTGAGCAGTGATTGTGAGATCAAACTCATTTATTCATTGACTATTTATCAAATATCTGCTACATACAAATCTACAATAGTGAGGGAAACAGACATAGTCACCCCCTACCCTCATGAAACTTATTATCTAGTGGAGGAAAAGATAATAAATTAGAGGTAGATAGATAATATCAGTTAATGATAAGTTTATAAAGAAAAATCATCAGGATAAGAGTTTAAAATGTAATGGGGTAAAGATGTGGCTATTTTAGATAAAAAGGCATCTTTAATAAGTTTATATTTGAGAAAAATCTAAAGGTAGAAAGTGAGTAATGCCACTATTGGGAAGAAGAGGGGCAGGGTCAGCAAGTGCAAAATCTGAGGATGGAGGAAGAATTTGTGGTAACCTAGCAACAGCAAAGTAGCTAGAGTGGCTGGAATGCAGTGAGCCAGGGAGAGCCTGGTAAGAGATATCAGAGAAGTAGCAGGGATCCAGATCATATTGAATCTTATAGGTCATGGTAAAATCTTTGGCCTTTATTCTAGAATTTACATATTTTTGGAAACTATCTTAGTTATCTCAGGCTGCCATAACAAAATACCATAGACTGGGTGGCTTAAACAACAGGAATCTATTTCTCACAGTTCTGGAGATGGGAAATCCAAGATTAAGTTGCCAGTAGGGTAGCTGTCTAGTGAGAGCTCTCTCCTTGGATTTCAGACAGCCACCTTCTTACTGTGTCTTTATATGGCCTTTCCTTAATGCATGCAGGTAGAGGGAGAGAGAGAGGGGGAAGAAGAAAGAAGAAAGAAGAAGAAGTAGTAGTAGTAGTAGAAGTAGAAAAAGTAGAAGCAGCAAGCTCTCTGGTGTCAGTTTTTATAAGTTCTTATCCCATTATATGGGTCCCATCCTCATGACTTCATCTAAGCCTGATCACCTCCCAAAGTCCTCATCCAAATACCATCACATTGGGGGTTAGGGCTTCAACATATGGATTTTAGGAGGACACAATTCAGTTAATAGCAGAAAGCTTAATCTGGATGTTGTGTGAAGAACAGACTCTCAGGGAACAAGAGTGGAAACAAGAGAACTAGCCAGAAATCTATTGCAATAATCTAGGTAAGAGATAATAGTGGCTTGGACATGAGTAGAAGTGTTGGTAGTGGTGAAAGGTAGGGATATTTTAGACATATTTTAAAGGTAGAGCCCACAGGATTTGCTAATAAATTTTATGTGGGTTATGAGAGGAAATACTCAAGAATGACTCCAAGGATTCTGGCCTGGACAACTGGTGAATGTTGGTGTCATTTACTACAATGGGAAACACTGGGAAAAGACAGTTGGGGTTGGAGGGGGTAGAATCAGGAGCTCAATTTTGAGTGTGTTAGGTTTAAGCTGCCAAGTGGGTAGTGGAATATATCGATCTGGAGCCGACGGAACAGGTCTAGAATGAATATACAAATTTAGGAGCCATTAGTGTGCAGATGATGTTTAAAAATCAAGGGATGATATCACCTATGGAACAAATGTAGATAGAGAAGAAAATAGGAGCAAGGATAAGCCCTAGGGTGCTCCAGCATTTTAGGGAGGTGGGAGTAGAGAAAGAGAATCTACAAAATAAGACAGAACAGCTAATGAGGTAACAGAAAAAAGGGGAAAAACAGATTAATGTAGTTTACTGAAAGCCAAGTGAATAAAGGATATCAGCTTGGAAGTAGTAGTCATCTGTGCCAGCGCTGCTGAGAGGTCAAGTAAATAACAGCTAAAAATTTACCATTGGAATTGAAAACATAAGCCCCATGCCCTTTATTAATAACAGTTGTCAGAATGTAAATGAACTTGATGAGCAATAGCCACCTTCGGGGAGAATTTAAATGGAAAAAGGATAAAACTGCAGGTTAGGTAGAAAAGAGAATTTTATCCTGACAATAGATTATGGAACATTAAACATTAACACTGCAAGGTTGTCCCAAAAGCCTTCTCCAGAGATCTATAAAACATGATAGGTAATGATTTAGGGCTGCTTGTGGGAGAATTATTCAAAGGTAATCCTGCAAGGAGGTGTAGGCTAGATTGTCTACAGATCATTTTCAGCTTTCAGGAACCATTACTATCCTTTATGCAAACCAATGGTTTTTACAAAGCTGCCAATTAAGACTGTAGTTCACTTTTATAGATCTTGTGCATGGAAATGTTCATGAGGCTTACCTCACATTTTTCAAAAGGGCAGGTTCAGTGCCCTTTTGCCCAAAGGTTCAGTGTTAAAAGCAAATAAAAGATTGAACAGTAGTGTAACAGAAAGAAGATAACTCTTCTTGTAAATGTAAATATATAGATACTGGGGAGTATATTCCTGATAACTGCTTATAATGAGATGATGCCAAGTGTGGAGTGACTACTTTTGACTCCTACTAATGGTAAATGCATTTGCAATTTCTTGGTCCAGGGATGATAACAGAGTTGACAAAATTTTTAACGAAAATCAAAATTCTCTGTTATACTTGATTGAATGTTAGTCAAATCTATTGCTTTTGATCAGTATAACACAGTTGGGGTTAGACACAAACCAGATTCTTTTACTCATATACCAAGGACGAAAGAAACTTAAGGTCATAAAGTCACAGAATGTGTTTATAGTTGTATGCCTTCTTACTAAGAGACAAAATTCCAGGGGAATTACTCAATAAAACTTGTTTAAATAAATGTCCATCATTTTCTGAAGACTTGAAAGGTATTTTTCCTGGTGAAATGAATTTCTCTTAATTTCAAATTTTCTGTGCTGATAATATTTTTCACCCAAGAATGAATTCTGTCCAAAAAATGCCCTGTTTTACATTTGTTTTTGTAAATAAAACATTATTAAGGAATTTTACTTAATGTCAGACATCCAGCTTTTATGTGTGTCTCCTCTGAAATCTTAGGTTCTGGCTAGATGATTCATCAAATAAGAAATGTAAATGACTAACAAATATCTGTTTAAAAAAATTAAATATCACTACACACCTATTAGAATGGCTAAGATTAAAAAAAAAACTGACAACACCAAATGCTGGTGAGGATGTGGAGTAATAGGGACTCTCATTCATTACTGGTGGGAATGCAAAAATGATACAGCCACTTTGTAGGACACTTTGGTAGTTTCTTACAAAACTAAACATAGACATCACATGATCCAGCAATTTTGTTCCCTGATATTTACCCAAATGAATTGAAAACATATCTACATAAAACCTGCACACGAATGTTTAAAGCAACTTTATTCATAATTGCCAAAACTTGGAAACAACCAAGGTGTACTTCACCAGGTGAATGGATAGTCAAACATCCATACAAAGGAATATTATTCAATGATAAAAAAATGAGTTATTAAGCCACAGAAGATATGGAGGAATTTTAAATGTATATTCCTAAGTGAAAGAAGCCAATCTGAAAAGGCTACATACTGTATGATTCCAACCATATGACATTCTGGAAAAGACAAAACTATGGAGATAGTAAAAAGATCAGTGGTTTCCAGGGGCTAGGGAATAGGGATGGATGGCAAGGCAGAGTGCAGAAGATTCTAGGGCAATGAAAATACTATGTATGATACTATAATTGTGGATATATGTCATTATACATTTGTCAAAACTCATAGAATATACAACACAGAGTGAACCCTAATGTAAACTATGGACTTTAGTTAACAATAATGTATCAATATTAGTGCATCATTGTAACAAATATACCATATTAATGTAAGATGTTAATAATAGGAGAAATTGTGTAGGAGGGGATGTGATGGGGTTACAGAAACTGTACTATCCACTCAATCTTTCTGTTAACCTAAATTTGTTCTAAAACATAAAGCATATTAATTTTAAAAAAACTTCTGAAACTGACTCAGTAAGACACAGAAAATCTGAATAGACCTATAACAAACAAAAAACATGAAATTGTTCATTTATAACCTTCCCAGAAAGAAAAATCCAGGGTTAATAGCATCACTGATGAATTATCCCAAATACTTAAAGCAGAATTAATACCAATCCTTCACATAGTCTTCCAAAAATAGAACACTTCTCACATCATTCTATAATGCTCTGACAAAACTAGAAAAAATTATGCCAAGAAAATAAACTACCAGCCAATATCTCTTATGAATATAGACACAAAATCCTCAACAAAATGTGAGCAAAGAAAACCTAGCAATACATAAATGGTGTTGTGTTTTTAATTCCAAATTCCAATTTTCATTGCTGCAATATAGTAAAGCAATTTATCATTGTATATTAACGTTTTATACTACAACCTTGCTATAATGCTTATTAGTTCCAGGAGGGTCTTTTTGTTAATCCTTTGGAATTTTCTACATAGACAATCATATCATTTCCAAACAAAAACAGCTTTATTTCTTCCTTCCCAATCCGTATACCTTTAATTTCCTTTTCTTGTCTTATTGCATTAGTGAAGACTTCCAGAACAATGCTGACTAAGAGTGGTGAGAGAGGACAACATTGCCTTGTTCCTGATATTAGCAGGAAATCACCTGGTTTCTTACCAAGTATGTTATTAGCTGAAGGCTTTCTGTAGATACTGTTTATCAAGTTGGGGAAGATCCCCTTTATTAATAATTTACTGAGAATTTTTAAAATCATGAATGGGTGTTGGATTTTGTCAATGCTTTTTCTGTATCTATTGATATTATATTATTTTTCTTCCTTAATCTGCTGATGTGAAGGATTATATTAGTCTAATTTCAAATGATGAACCATCCTGCATATACAGAATTAATCTCACTTATTCATGTTATGCAATTTTTTTAACATTGTTGGATTGCATTTGCTAATATTTTTGTACTTATGTTTATAAGAGATATTGGTGTATAGTTTTCCTTTCCTGTAATAACTTTACCTGATTTTGGTACTACTACTTTCACAGAATGAGTTAGGAAGTATTCCCTCTGTTATCTTCTAAAAGATATTCTCTAATTTTTATATTCCTTTTCTTCTGCTTACTTAGATTTAATTTGCTCTTCTTTTTCCAGTTTCTTAAGGTGGAAGCTTAGATTATTAATTTTAGATTTTTCCTCCTTTCTAGTATACGCATGAAATGTTACAGAATTACCTTTAAGCATTGTTTTTGCTGCATCCCACAAAGTTGCTAAGTTGTATTTTCATTTTCACTTACCTCAAAATATTTTTTAATTTCTCTTGAGGCTTCTTTGACCCACGTGTTATTTAGAAGTGTGTTGTTTAATCTCCAGGCTTAGTGTTTTTCAACTATCTTTTCATTATTGATTTCTTGTTCAATTCCATTGTGGTCTGAGCATATTTTGTGTGATTAATAATCTTTTAAATTTATTAAGTTGTGTTTTATGGTCCAGAACATTGTTTATCTTGGTAAATGCTCTATGAGCTTGATAAGAACATTCATTCTGTTGCTATTGGATGAAGTGGGTTTTTTTTTAATTTAATTTTATTTTTTATACAGCATGTTCTTATTAGTTATCTATTTTATACATATTAGTGTATATATGTCAATCCCAGTCTCCCAATGGATGAAGTGTTTTGTAAATGTCATTAGATCCAGTTGATTTATGGTGTTGTTCAGTTCAACTATGCCCTTATTATTTTTGTACTGGCAGGATCTGTCAATTACTGATAGAGGAGTGTTGAAGTCTCCAACTATAATAGTGGATCCATTTATTTCTCCTTGCAGTTCTATTTGTTTTGGCCTCACATATGTTGATACTCTGTTGTTAGGTGCACACACATTCAGGATCACTATGTCTTCTCGGAGAATTGACCCCTTTATCATTCTGTAATGCCCCTCTGTATCCCTGACACTTTTCCTTACTCTGAAGTCTGCTTTGTCTGGATATAATATAAATATTAATTTAACTACCCTACTTTTCTTTTGATTATTATTAAAATGGTTTGGGCTTCCCTGGTGGCGCAGTGGTTGAGAGTCTGCCTACCAATGCAGGGGATGAGGGTTCATGCCCCGGTCTGGGAAGATCCCACATGCCGCGGAGCGGCTGGGCCCGTAAGCCATGGCCACTGAGCCTGCGCGTCCAGAGCCTGTGCTCTGCAACAGGAAAGGCCACAACAGTGAGAGGCCCATGTACAGCAAAAAAAAAAAAAAAAAAAAAGGTTTATCTTTCTCCATCACTACACTATTTAATGGAGGTTTCTTGTAGACAGCATATAGTTTTGTTTTGTTTTTTTGGCTGTGTTCGGTCTCTGTTGCCACACACAGGCTTTCTCTAGCTGCAGTGAGTGGGGGCTACTCATCGTTGTGGTGCACAGGCTTCTCATTGTGGTGGCTTCTCTTGCTGCAGAGCCCGGGCTCTAGGTATGCGGGCTTCAGTAGTTGCAGCATGCGGGCTCAGTAGTTGCATCACATGGGCCCTAGGGCACGCGGGCTTCAGTAGTTGTGGCACGCAGGCTCAGTAGTTGTGGCACACGAGCTTAGTTGTTCCATGGCATGTGGATCTTCCTGGACCAGGGATTGAACCCATGTCCCCTACATTGGCAGGCAGATTCTTAACCACTGCACCACCAGGGAAGTCCAACATATAGTTTCTTAAAGAAAATATATAAAGCCTTGTTTTCATATCCACTCGGGTAATCTCTGTCTTTTAATTTGTGTATTTAGACCATTGATGTTTAAAGTGATTATTGACATAGTCAGACTAATATATTAATCTACTGTTTTTATTTGCTACTGTTTTTATTTCTTGCCCTTGTTCTTCATTTCTTTTCCTTACCTGTTTTTTAATTTATATTTATATTTATTTATTTATTTTGTCATGCCATACAGCTTGTGGAATTTTATCAATAGTTCCCTGATGACCAGGTATTGAACCCAGGCTCTCAGCAGTGACAGTGGAGTCCTAATCACTGGACCACCAGGAAATTCCCATTTGCTTCTTTTTTGTCTCTATTATTTTCTGCCTTATATAGTTTTAATTGAGCATTTTATATGATTTTAATTTTTCTCCTCTCTTAGTATATCAACTGTATTTCTAGCATTTCCTTTTGATTCTTAGAGTTTCCATCTCTCTGCTTACATTATCCATCTCTTCTTGCATGTTTGCACTTTTCCCATTAGAGTCCTTAGCTAATTCATCATAGTTGTTTTAAATTTACTTGTCTGATAATTCCAACATTTCTATGATATCTGAGTTTAGGTTATGATGGTAGCTCTGTCTCTCCAAACTATATGTTTCTGTCTTTTAGCATGCCTTTTAATATCTTGTTGACTGGTAGACATAATGTGCTGGGTAAAAGGAACTGAGCTCAACAGGCCTTTAATGTGAAGTTTTTTGTTTATCTGGCTAGGAGTTAGGCTGTGTTTACTGTTTGCTATAGCTGTATATGTCAGAGACTAAAATTTCCTCTGGTTTACTTGTTTTTGTCTCCTCTGTTGTCTTTGGACTTCCATAGAGACTTCTTAATAAGGTCTGAAATGTGCGGTTCTTTCCACTGTATTTCTCTGTTACACAGGAGCCCTGTTGATATGGTGGTAATGTGTGGGGGGAGGGAAAGGGTACTATAGTCCGACGATTAGGTTTCAGACTTTTAATAAACCTGTGCCTCTGGGCTTAACCTTCACAAGTGCTTCTCAGTTTTCTCCCCCGGTTAGGTAAACAGAAGGCTAGAGAATGCTGTATCGGTATTATCCTTCCTCTAGGTGGAAGGCTAGATGGGGAGGAGTTGGTGATTTCCTTTTCTCCAGGTTGGTAAAAACCCCAGTAAATTAAGCTCTGGAAATAGTCCCCCTTGAAGGCAGGACTTGTTAACAAGAACAGAATGCTCTGGGTATATTTCAAAATGGCTACTTTTCCCCCTCTTTCTACCAGAAGCATGAGGGAATTTTTACCTAGTTTTCACTGTGAGAACCTGGTAAGGCTCCTGGAGGTAAAACTCACAAAATATGAACCTTCACACTCTGCCAATGCTTATATTCCCTGGAGTTCTTAACTCTCAAATTTGTTCACATTGAGCCTCCAGAAATTTTTTGATTGAGATTTCTGCTCCTGGGCTACTGCTCCAGTAAACTGTGACTCTCTGTATTCACCTGTCTCTCTCTCTCCAATTTGGAGGGGCAGCAGTTTGATCTATGATCTCAATTCTCTGACGGATTAAAAAAGAGTTGCTGATTTTGTTTGTTCAGCTTTTTTCTTATTTTTAAGATGAGAGTGCTGACTTCCAAGCTCCTTACTGAACCAGGAAGCAAAAGTAATCATTTTTATTGGCTAGGAACTTTTACATTTTATCTTAGTTATCTACTTGTTAGCATAAAATTGTTCACCATATTCCCTTATAATCCTTTTTATCTCTCTAAGGCCAATAGTGATGTCTTCCCTTTTATTTCTGATTTTGATTCTTCTCTCATAAATTGTTTTGATCAGTCTAGATATGTTTGTCAATTTTGTTTATTTTTTCAAAGAACCAACTTTTGGTTACCTTAATTATCTCTATTAGTTTTCTGTTTATTATTTCATTAGTTTCTTCCCCAATCTCCATTATTTTCTTCATTCTTATTGCTTTGGATTTAGTTTGATTACATTTTTTCCAGTGTCTTAGATGGAAGGTATGGTTACTGATTTGAGAGCTTTATTGTGTTTTAATATGGACATTTAAAGTTATAAATTTCCCTGAGCACTAGCTATAACCCATAAGTTTTTGTACATTGTGTCCTTAATTTCATTCCTCCCAAAAGGATTTTCTAATTTTCTTTGTAATTTTTTTGACTCACTGGTTATTTACAACTATATTTTTAAATTTCCACATATGTGAATTTCCAAAATTGCTTTTACTTGTTTCCAATATTATTTCATTGCAATTAACAAACATATGTTGCATGATTTTAATATTTTTAATGTATTGATGCCTATTTTAAGGCATAGCATGCAGTCTATCCTGGGCAATCTTCCATGTGCACTGAAGAATGTGTATTCTACTGTTTGAAAGGTAGAATATTCTATAGATACCTTTTAGGTCTAGTTGATTTATAGTATTATTCATGTCCTCTATTTCCTTGTTGATCTTCTGCATAACTGTTCTATCTACTACTGAAAGTGAGGTATTAAAGTCTAAAACTATCACTGGTAAATCTTCAATTCTTTCAGTATTTTCTTCATGTATCTTAGGACTCTCTTGCTAGGTAAAAATATATATCTTTGTCTGATAGTGCTGCTGTAACAAAATATCACAGAGTGGATTAAACAATATAAATTTATTTTCTCCATTTCTCTATTTATCTGTTGATGGGCACTTGGGTGGTTTATCCCTTTCGGCTATTGTAAATAAAGCTGCAAGTAGCACTGACATACAAATATTTGTTTGGATCCATGCTTTCAGTTCCTTTACATATATCCCTAGATTGGAACTGCAAATTTACATGGTAATCCTCCTATACTTGGCTTTTTGAGGAACCCCCCCAAACTGCCATAATAACTGCAACATTTTACATTCCCACCAGCAATATATGAGGGTTTCAATTTCCCCACATCCTCAACATGTTAGTTTGCTAGGGCTACCATGACAAAATGCAACAGACTGGGTGACTTAAACAACAGAAATTAATTTTCTTACAGTTCTGGAGGCTAAGTCCAAGACTTAAGTATTGGCAGTTGGTTTCTCATAAGGCCTCTCTCCTTGCCTTGAAGAAGGTCACCTTCTCACTGTGTCCTCAACATGACCTTTTATCTATGCACAGGCATCCATGGTATCTCTTCCTGTTCTTATAAGGACACCAGTCATATTGGATTAGGGCCCCAACCTTATGACCTCATTTAACCTTAATTACCACTGTAAAGGCTCTATGTCCAAATATAATTACACTGGGGATAAGGGCTTCAATGTATGAATTGGGGAGGAGGCCCATTTCAGTCCATAACACTCCACCATCTGGATCCTCAAAATTCATGTCCTTGCCACATGCAAAATACATTCACCCCTATCCCAACATGCCCCAAAGTCTTAATCCATTCCAGCATCAACTCTTAGTCCAAAGTTTCATCTAAATAATCATCTAAATGAGGTATGGGTGAAACTTGAGGTATGATTCATCCTGATGCAAAATTCTTCTTCATCTGGAGCCCTGTGAACCTAGACAAGTTATCTGCTTTCAAAATGCAATGGTTGGGATGGTTATAGGATAGACACTCCCATTACAAAAGGGAAAACTAGGACAGAAGAAAGAGGTGATGGGTTCCAAGCTAGTCTAAATTCCACCAGCAAAGCAAATTCCACTAGATTTTTAATGCTCAAGAATAATCCTCTTTGGATTATTAAGAAGACCTAAATAGACATTTCTCCAAAGAAGACATACAGATGGCCAATAGGCACATGAAATGATGCTCAGCTTCACCAATTATTAGAGAAATGCAAATCAAAACTACAGTGAGGTATCACTTCACACAAGTCAGAATGGCCATCATTAAAAAGTCTATAAATAATAAATGCTGGAGAGGGTGTGCAGAAAAGGGAACCCTTCTACATTGTTGGAGGGAACATAAATTGGTGCAGCCACTATGGAAAACAGTATGCAGGTTCCTTAGAAAACTAAAACTAAAGTTGCCATATGATCCAGCAATCCCACCCTTGGGCATATATCCAGAGAAAATTCTAATTTGAAAAGGTACATTCACCCCAATGTTCATAGCAGCACTATTTACAATAGCCAAGACATGGAAGCAACCTAAACGTCCATCGACAGATGAATGGATAAAGAAGATGTGGTATATATATACATATATATAGACAGATAAATTAGGAGTTTATATTTCTTCTTGAGACACTTCATATGTTATGTTTTTCTAGGGATCTTTCCAAGTACGTAAGGTATCAAATATACTGACATAAAATTGTTCATTATACCCTCTTATCTTTTTAAGAACAGGTGCAGTTTTTTATATATATCCTTCTGCTTCCCTAAATACTGTACATTTGTACCATGCCTTTCACTTTTCTAACCCTTGCTCACTTTTTGACAGTGATTTGTCCATTTTATTTTTCTTCCTAAAAAACTGTTGGCTGTGTTGATCCTCTCTATTCTATGTTTATTTTGTATTTCACTAATCTCTAGTTTTGTTCTTTCCTTACTTATCACTTCTTTACATTTATTTTTCTATTCTTTTTCTGGAATTCTTGATATATATGCTTGTCATTAACTTCCAGACTTTTCTTTTCTTTAAATACACACATTTAAGGCTATTATAATTTCCCTCTACTGATTTAGCTGGATCTAAATTTTATGTTACATTTTTAAAATTTCCAAATATTTCATAAGGTCCATTTTTGTTTCTCCTTTGATTTGGTAATTACTGAAGAGTGTATCTTCATTTTGAGGTATGTGGGGCTTTTGTAGCTACCTGCTGATTTCTAACTTAGTCACTTTGTGGTCAGATACTGTTGCCTATATGATAACAATCACTTGAAATTCAAAGTTAATCAGTATACTTACCCTCCAAGTGAATAATATAAGAACCTTAGAACACTAAGCCTGATCCATTTTAACAAACCTCCTCTTGACTTATATGTTATCATTATCTAGTATTTAGTTTTATCCTTCTTATCCCTCAAGACATCATTATTTTAAATATTCTGTGTATGTTTATGTTTACCCATGTACTTGTGATTTTATTTCTTCAGCACACCTTCCTGCTTTTCAAATCTTCCTTCTTGGATAATATTTTCTGCCTCAAAGATATTTTTGTTGGTTATAGAACTCTAGTTTGCCAGGTGTTTTCAGATCGCTTTGTCTTTGGTATTCTATAGTTTCAACATAATGTCTCTAGGTGTTGATTTATTTTTTTTAATCTTGCTTGGGATTAGTTAGGCTTCTTGAATCCACGTATTGATGTCTTCTAATAGTTTTACAGAAAGTTCAATCATTATAACTTCAAATATTTCCCCTGTTTCACTCTCAATTCCTTTTGCTTTTGGATCTCTGATAAATGTGTGTTAGATCTTCTCAATTTATCTTACAAGTCTGTTAACCCCTCTTTCATATTTCCCATCTCTTCGGGTTGTGTTCTGTATATTTCCTTCAGTTCTTTATTATAGCTCTCTAAAACTCTAATTGTGTGTAATCATTGTTAAACACATCCATAAAGTTTTCAATTTCAATTCTAATATATTCCATTACAATGGGTTCTGTATGATTTATTTTAATAGCTACTTATACCACCAGGGAAGTCCGTCTACTTATATTTTTAATTCTCTCTTTAATTCATTGAAATATAGAAAACAAACTTATTTTATACCCTGAGTCTGATAGGTACAAAAATACCTATCAGATCTTATTCTATTTTCTTTTGTTCCTACTGGCTCTCACTCATGGTTACTTCTTCATAAGTTTATTTTTTTCTCATTTTCCTTTGATATCTATCTATGGCAATTATTTTGAGCTTGGGATAAAGGTGAGTTCACTCAAAAAAAGGATTTGAGTTTGGTTCTGTTAGGCACTTGGAGAAACCACCAGTCTGGATTTGCTTTAAACTAAATACTCAGCTTTAGGTTTTCCAGGCTACGTAGGTGGTATTTGGGCTGTAAACCTATGTAAAGACTAGCTTGCCTATTTCAAAATCTCAAGAGGAGATTACCTCACATTCCTACCAAGGTTCAAAGCAGGTAGTACAGTTTTCCTTGCAGTCTCCTGGATAACAGATTTATTTCTAGTTAACCCTTAAACTGTAGGTGTGGCTCTTTGGGGACCAAGATTTGTAGAAGGATCTCCTGTTAGATTCTCCATCTTAGGTAGATTATGGGCTTTGACTCCTATTCCCTGAACTCCACAGGACTGTGAAAAACAAAGTTTGTTAGGCTCAGCATATGCTCTTAAAGTAAAAGTTGGCTTTGGAGAGTTGCTTAGCCTTTTTGGATCTCTGCCTTCATTTGGTCACTGAATAATAATTTCTTCTTTTCTTTTCAGCTTATAGATGTATTAAAAAAGATTTATAAAGTGTTTTTATTCATTTTGTCTTGTTTTTCATGGGAGAGTCAATATGGGCATCTGGTTTGCCAGTTTACTAGAACCAAAAATGATTGCTTTTTTTTTTTTTTTTCATGTGATACTGTTCAATTCTGGTGAGAATACAGTGAGAAAGATATTCTCATATATATACTGCTGGATGTGTAGATGGGTATAATCTTTCTGGATAATAAAATATATAAAGGGCTTTATAGATATTCATATATTTGGGCATAATAACTACAAATATAGGTTTTTATCCTAGGGATATGATCAGAAATGCAGAAAAGTGAGTTTTGTTTATGGGGTTAAAGCATGGTACACATCCATATGATATAACGTTATATAGCAATTATAACCATATTTTAGAAAAATATATAGGGACACGTGGAAATGCTTACCCTATAATAGTATATAAATTATTAGGATACAAAATTATATACAAAGTATTGTACTATGCATAGAAAAAAGTGTTGAAATGAAGTAATTACTAGACTTTTCTGGTGTTTTTGCTGTACATATATGAGTGCTTCTAGTTAACATTGAATTTTTTTCTGTATCTTCAAAGTACTTTTTACAATAAACTATTATATTTATAAAAGAAAAATAAAGGTGTTCTTTTTCTTTGTTCTTTTTCTTCATTTTTAAACAGAAGCCTTAGACAATAGAATGGTCTTAAATTAAATATTGGTACTCCCGGACTTCCGTGGTGGTGCAGTGGTTAAGAATCTGCCTGCCAATGCACGGGACATGGGTTCGAGCCCTGGTCCGGGAAGATTCCCACATGCCGCGGAGCAACTAAGCCTGTGTGCCACAACTACTGAGCCTGCACTCTAGAGCCTGCGAGCCACAACTACTGAAGCCTGCGCGCCTAGAACCAGTGCTATGCAGTGAGAACCTACCGCAATGAGAGGCCTGTGTACCGCAATGAAGATTAGCCCCCACTTGCCGAAACTAGAAAAAGCCCGTGTGCAGCAACGAAGACCCAATGCAGGCAAATAAATAAATACATTTAAAAAAAAAGATTGATCCTTCAAAAAAATATATATATTGGTACTCTGAAAAATTGACCTCCCCTAGGGTTTCAATAACACACTTCACTTTGCCAGTGTTTAATGATTAAGAATGTCCTTTGTATAAAAGATAGCACTTTTCATGAATGATTTGAAAAATTATACCTGATTAAAGGTAATTAAGAAACAGCTTGAAAAATAGTCAGTCTGGTGTTTTCAGACATTTTAACAAGCAGAGAGGATTTACTGCAAAGGTGATCCCATTGATTATGCAAAAGTGCAATCATTAAGAGGTCTGGAAAAAACAACTTGACCTAAAAAAACTTCTCTAGCAACCAGTAAACTTGGACCAACTTTGCATGCTTTTAACATTCTCTTTCCCTCTCTTTCCCTCCCTCCCTCTCTCTCTTTTTTTTTTTTTTGTTTTTTTTTTTTGTGTGGTATGCGGGCCTTCCTCCGTTGTGGCCTCTCCCGTTGCGGAGCACAGGCTCCGGACGCGCAGGCTCAGCGGCCATGGCTCACGGGCCCAGCCGCTCCGCGGCATGTGGGATCTTCCCATACCGGGGCGCGAACCCGGTTCCCCTGCATCGGCAGGCGGACGCGCAACCACTGCGCCACCAGGGAAGCCCCCTCTCTCTCCTTTTAACCAAGCTCAAAACCTTGATACACTGATTACCATGACATGGCCTCAAATATCACTAAATCTTGATGGATCTGTCACATGTGGCACAACTTAGATTTGGGAAGTGTTTAAAACTAGAGCATGCAAAGCTTGTAACTGAAAGTAACAAGAAGAAATAGGTTCAATTTACAGAGAGAATAGGTTTTACAGTAGGCCACAAGAGCGATGGAGGACATGCCAAAAGGGATAGTTTAATAGAGAATGAAAGGAAAAAAGAAATTAGAAATTCAGAAAATAATCAAGGGGTGCCCCAATTAATTCCACATATTTATTGTCCAGGAGAACATTTTTAGTGTCACAACTTTATGCAGGCTGTCTTTTCCCTCATGACACCCTGGCACCAAACATATCCTTTACAAATTTAAGAGCTCCATGAAGGCACAGACTGTTTTGTTCACTGCTTTATCTGGGACTGATAGTCAGTCAGTGAATACTGGTAAAACCTAATGGACTTCATGAGTTCTGACTGGTGGAAGCCTAGGATGCTCATGTTGTACCGATTCTTAAATATCTTGTATATCAGCCCTACATGTACCTTCAATGCCTAGTACATTGCCTGGCACATATTTGGCATTTTATATATATATATATATATATATATATATATATATATATATAATTAATACATACATAGTAATATATACATATATATACATAATTGGATGTTGTAGTTAACCATCTGTGGACTACAAGTTCACCATCTGTCCTTTCCTGTATGTTCCCACTGTCATGGCATAATTCCATGCATGACTCTCAGTGGCCTGTATTTTCAACAACCTCATAATTTACTCAGCCATCATCAATGCCAACCTCCATCTTCCTGTTGATAGCTAGTCTATTACCAGAATAATATGTCTAAAATGTTATCTTTGTCATGTCTCTCCCCTGCTAAAAACCAACAAACCACAAAACACACAAATGCCTCTCTTTCATCCATAAGATAAAATTCAAAAGGTCAAACACTTTAATTTCAAACACTTTAATTTGCATCAAAAACTCTCCAAAATCTTGCCCAAACCTATTTTTTCAAGTTTAGCTCCCAAAATTCCTCTGCATCCATGCTCATAACGTTCTTCCTTATTGGATTATTCTCCCTATTTCTTCCATCTGCTCAAGGTCCACTTCCTCCATAAAATCTTTCCTGGTTACTCCAACCTATTGTAAGCTGTTCATCTTATGAAATGCAGTATCATTTAAGTTTCATATTTTTGATAAAAATTTTAACCTACCTTGCATTTTTAAATATAAACATATTTATACATCTTGAAATTATAAATTCTCAGACTATAAGAACCATACTTGTTATTTATTTGCTTCTTTGCCCACAATTCTAGAATAATATATGAAAACAATAGATAAAAACACAATCCTAGAATAATATTTGAAAACAGTAGATGAGAAGACAGATAACAATTGCTGGTTAATTGGCTCGGTCACATTTTACTCCTTCTCTCCCTTTCATTTATTCAACAAATACTTCTTTTTATTGTAGTATAATTGCTTTACAATGTTGTATTAGTTTCTGCTGTACAATGAAGTGAATCAGCTATATGTATACATATATCTCTTCCCTCTTGGACCTCCCTCCCCATCCCCATCCCACCCACCTAAGTCACCAAAGAGCACCAAGCTGAGCTCCCTGAACTATATAGCAGGTTCCCACTACCTATTTTACAAATGGTAGTGTATTTATGTCAAACCTAATCTCCCAATTCATCCCACTCTCCCCTTACCCCCCCATGTCCACACATCCTTTTGAGTGTCTATTCTGTATGCCTGACAGTAAGGATATAAAAATGACAAAATACATTCCCTGATTTCAAGGATGCTACAGTCCAGATTTCAATCACCAAAGAATATTAAATAATCCACTGATCATCCAGTGGAAGAGGTCTGAATTATAGTTTCTTGACCTGATAACCATTATTGCTTTTTCAAAATTCTATTTTTATCTGAAATCTTTCATTGTTGCATTTTTTAAGGATACATTTGCTGTTAAACAGAGAGCTTAGAGGCTAAAGCAAGATAAGAGTCACGTAGAAAAGTCTAGGCCAGTGGTTCTCAAACCTGGCTTCGCATAACAATCCCCAGGAGAGTTATTAAAAGATATCCAGTGCTGATGCACCAATATAGATCAATTCAATCAGAATGGTGGGAGGAGGCACATCTAGGCATCTACTTTTTAAGTTTCCCAGGTGGTTCTGATGTGCAACAAAAGGTGAAAAACCCCGCTCTAGGCTAGAATAAAATTGCATTTCTATATGTTAATTACAATTATGTTGAAAGAATAGTAACAAACATGTATAATTTACATATTCATATGAAAATGAAATCATGCCATCATATCCATTGGTTTAAACAACTAAATTAGGTAATGTCCTCTAAGAAAACCATTTCAAAATTCTTTACTATTTTTAACCAGTGTGGAAAAAGAAATCACCAGCTTTTTACACACATTGGCTCTCTATTTTTATTTAGCTAAATTAAATTATGAGGTAAGTCTCTCTCCACTTCTGTTTTTAAAATACTGGTTTGGACTGAGAGGATATAATAGCAAATGTGAAGGTCAACTATGTTACACAAAGCTCGTACTAGTCTAGAGGACTGGTTCTCAAACTCCTCAGGCATCAAAATCATATAGAAGGCTTGCTTAAACCAGATCTGAACCCCTACTTCAGAGTTTCTGACTCAGTAGGTCTGAGGTAGAGCCCCATAATTTGCATTTCTGACAGATTCTCAAGTGATGCTGATGGTGCTGGTCCAGAGATTACACTTTGAGAACCACTGTTTTAATATAGAGAAACAGCTCATAATAGAGGTTTGATAAATACTTGATCAACTTAATTGAGTCAAATGGTGTTTTTTGGGTATAGAACCCACAGTATGTTCCAATATGTATAAGGATAGACTATATATATTTTTTAATTCTTGGCCACACTGCGTGGCATGTGGGTCCCTGACCAAGAATCAAACCCACCTTCCCTGCAGTGGAAGCACAGAGTCTTGACCACTGGACTGCCAGGGAAGTCCCTGGATAGACTATATTTTTATCAGTTTACTATTTTTCAAGGTCTTGCTCATGAATAACTATGTAAAAATCACCTTAAGTAATTATTAAAAATACAGCTCCCTGGGTTCCATTCCAGACCAATCTAATCAGAATCTCTCTTGGTGTGGCCCAGGAATCTGCATTCTTAACAAAATCCCTAGGCATTTCTTGTGCACACTAAACTTTGAGAACCAATGCTTTATTCTCTTATGCTATTGCTTTTTTCTGGAATGCCCTTTCTCTCCATCTCTGCAGAAATCCTGTCCCCTTCTTCAAAGCCCAGCCCAAACACAGCTTCCTTTCAAGCAGTCTCCCCTGATTTCATAATTACCACAAACAACAGACAGAATACAGGGAAATGTCAAATTCTGTGGGATAGGGCAGTGGGACAGTAGTAACGGAGGTGTAGGATTGGCTCTGGGTTCTTTACACAGAGATTATAGACTTGAGTTTGTGCACATGAATGGGAAATTAAAAGAGCTCTGAGGAGGGTAAATTTAAAACTTATTTAACACTGAATCTTTTGATATATAATAGCTATATTTGAGGCAGAGGTATGGTAGGCACGCCTGCACAGGAGAGGAAAATGGAGGAGAAAAGGAGACAAAATGGCCGCACATTGGATAACTTAAACTGTGTATTAAGGAAAATGGATAATAACATTCACTGAGGGGCCTTTCCTTACCCAAGAGGAGAACAAAATAGGTAACCAACTCAGTTGATCTTGAGCCTATGATGGGGGATGAACAACACAGAGGAGTTAGATCAGGTAGTTAGCAGTGGCATCCAAGAGGGTTGAGGTTAAATGTGGAGCTAATAAGTGACAGAGTTAGAAGTTGAACTCAAGAACTTCTTTAACATCTATGGTAGTTTTCTCTAAGTATGGTACCTGTCTTACTAATCAAAATTTGCATTTCTTGCAAGCTCTCCAGATGATTTTGGTAAAGACTAAGAGAGGGGAGGGATAGGGAAAGTGGGAGAAAGACGCAAGAGGGAGGAGATATGGGTATATATGTATATGCATAGCTGATTCACTTTGTTATAAAGCAGAAACTAATACACCATTGTAAAGCAATTATTCTCCAATAAAGATGTTAAAAAATAAATAAATAAAAACTACTGAGCCACTACTCTGGAAATGTATATGTGGTGATTATCTAAACTTGGACAAATCCTTGTAGCCTCCTCCCATTCAGCAGCCAGTAGAAAATATATAAAAACAGATGATACACATTTGGAAAAACAAAATGGACCCGAAGACTGGTATTAGGCACTTTACTTTTCATCCTCAACAGTTTACATAAGATAATCAGCCAGCACATCAACAAATACTTAATACTTCTGATGTATTCACCACCACAGGATAATGGTGTTTATAATTTGTTGTCTTAAATATCTCTTACAATTAATGAAAAAATTGCCAAGACAAATTTTTTTTTCTGTAATGAGAGAACCACAGATGGAACTTAATGATGACTTAATCCAATCATCTAATTTTAGACACATGGAAATGAATGAAGCCCAGAGAGATCAACAATTAATTTGTTCCTAGTCCCTAAACTATTGAGTGACACAACCAGTGACTATATTTCTGGTCTCCTGTCAGTCTTGTGCTCTTTCTTATACGTGTCAAGATTTAGTTAATATTTTGGTTCAAGATGGCAGAGTAGAAGGACCTGTGTTCACTCCCTCTTGCAAGAGCACTGGAGTCACAACTAACAATCATCGACAGGAAGACACTGGAACTCACCAAAAATGATACTCCACATCCAAAAACAAAGGAGAAGCCACAATGAGACAGTAGGAGGGGCATAATCACAATAAAATCAAATCCCGTAAGTGCTGGGTGGGTGACTCACAAACTGGAGAACACTTATACCACTGAAGTCCACCCACTGGAGTGAAGGTTCTGAGCCCCACACCAGGCATCCCAACCTGGGGGTCTGGCAACGGGAGAAGGAACCATAGAGAAACAGAATTTGAAGGCTAGTGGGATTTGATTACAGGACTTCGACAGGACTGGGGGAAACAGACTCCACTCTTGGAGGGCACACACAAAGTAATGTGCACATCAGGAACCAGGGGGAGGAGCAGTGACCCCATAGGAGACTGAACAAGACCTACCTGCTAGTGTTGGAGAGTCTCCTGCAGAGGCGGGGGTAGCTGTGGCTCACCGTGAGGACAAGGACCCTGGCAGCAGAAGTTCTGGGAAGTACTCCTTTGCGTGAGCCCTCCCAGAGTCTGCCATTAGCCCCACCAAAGAGCCTAGTAGGCTCCAGTGTTGGGTTGCCTCAGGCCAAACAACCAACAGGGAGGGAAGCCAGCCACAGCCATCAGCAGACAAGTGGATTAAAGTTTTAATAAGCTCTGCCCACCAGGGCAACACCCGGCTATACCCACCACCAGTCCCTCCCATCAGGAAACTTGCACAATTCTCTTAGATAGACTCATCCACCAGAGGGCAGACAGCAGAAGCAAGAAGAACTACAATCCTGCAGCATGTGGAACAAAAACCACATTCACAGAAAGACAGACAAGATGAAAAGGCAGAGGGCTATGTACCAGATGAAGGAAAAAGATAAAACCCCAGAAAAACAACTAAATGCCGTGGAGATAGGAAACCTTCCAAAAAAAAGAATTCAGAATAATGATAGTGAAGACGATCCAGGACTTCAGAAAAAGAATGGAGGCAAATATCGAGAAGATGCAAGAAATGTTAAACAAAGACCTAGAAGAATTAAAGAATACCTACAAGAATTAAAGAACAGAGATGAACAATACAATAACTGAAATGAAAAATACACTAGAAGGAATCAATAGCAGAATAACTGAGTCAGAAGAACGGATAAATGACCTGGAAGACAGAATGGTGGAATTCACTGATGCAGAACACAATAAAGAAAAAGAATGAAAAGAAAGGAAGACAACCTAAGAGACCTCTGGGACAACATTAAACGCAACAACATTCGCAATATAGGGGTCCCAGAAGGAGAAGAGAGAGAGGAAAGACCCGAGAAAATATCTGAAGATATTATAGTCAAAAACCTCCCTAACAAGGGAAAGGAAATAGCCACCCAAGTCGAGGATGTGCAGAGAGTCCCTGGCAGGATAAACCCAAGGAGAAATGCGCCGAGATACATAGTAATCAAATTGACAAAACAATTATTGAAAGCAACAAGAGAAAAAAGACACATAACATACAAGGGAACTCCCATAAGGTTAACAGCTGACTTCTCAGCAGAAACTCTACAAGCCAGAAGGGAGTGGCATGATATATTTAAAGTGATGAAAGGGAAAAACCCACAACCAAGATTACTCTACCCAGCAAGGATCTCATTCACATTCAATGGAGAAATTAAAACCTTTACAGACAAGCAAAAGCTAAGAGAATTCAGCACAACCAAACCAGCTTTACAACAAATACTAAAGGACCTTCTCCAGGCAGGAAAAACAGGAGAAGGAAAATACCTACAAAAACAAACCCAAAACATTAAGAAAATGGTAATAGGAACATACTTATTGATAATTACCTTAAATGTAAATGGATTAAATGCTCCAGGCAAAAGACACAGACTGGCTGAATGGATACAAAAACAAGACCCATATGCTGCCTACAAGAGACACATTTCAGACCTAGGCATACATACAGACTGAAAGTGAGGCGATAGAAAGAGATATTCCATGCAAATGGAAATCAAAAGAAAGCTGGAGTAGCAATACTCATATCAGATAAAATAGACTTTAAAATAAAGAATGTTACAAGAGACAAGGAAGGACACTACATAATGATCAAAGGATCAATCCAGGAAGAAGATATAACAATTATAAATATATATGCACCCAACATAGGAGAACTCAATACATAAGGCAACTGCTAACAGCTATAAAAGAGGAAATTGACAGTAACACAATAATAGTTGGGGACTTTAACACCTCACTTACACCAATGGACAGATCACCCAAATGGAAAATTAATAAGGAAACACAAGGTTTAAATGACAAAACAGACCACATAGATTTAATTGATATTTATAGGACATTCCATCCAAAAAAAGCAGATTACACTTTCTTTTCAAGTGCACACAGAACATACTCCAGGATACATCACATCCTGGGTCACAAATCAAGCCTCAGTAAATATAAGAAAATTGAAATCATGTCAAGCATCTTTTCTGACCACAACAGTATTAGATTAGAAACGAATTACATGGAAAAAAAACGTAAAAAACACAAACACATGGAGGCTAAACAATACATTACTAAATAACCAAGGGATCACTGAAGAAATCAAAGAAGAAAACAAAAATACCTAGAGACAAATGACAACAAAAACACGACGATCCAAAACCTATGGGATGATCAATAAAACTAAAAGCTGGGTCTTTGAGAAGATAAACAAAATTGATAAACCATTAGCCAGACTCATCAAGAAAAAGAGAGGACTCAAATCAATAAAATTAGAAATGAAAAAGGAGAAGTTACAACAGACACCACAAAAATACAAAGCATCCTAAGAGACTACTATAAGCAACTCTATGCCAATAAAATGGACAACCTGGAAGAAATAAACAAATTCTTAGAAAGGTATAACCTTCCAAGTCTGAACCAGGAAGAAATAGAAAATATGAACAGGCCAATCACAAGTAAGGAAATTGAAACTGTGATTTAAAATCTTCCCACAATCATAAGTCCACGATGCGATGGCTTCACAGGTGAATTCTATCAAACATTTAGAGAAGAGCTAACACCCATCCTTCTCGAACTCTTCCATAAAATTGCAGAGGAAGGAACACTCCCAAACTAATTCTAAGAGGCCACTATCACCCATATACCAAAGCCAAACAAAGATACTACAAAAAAAGAAAATTACAGACCAATATCACTGATGAACATAGATGCAAAAATCCTCAACAAAACACTAGCAAACAGAATCTGACAACAAATTAAAAGGATCATACACCATGATCAAGTGGGATTTATCCCACAGATGCAAGGATTCTTCACTATACACAAATCAACAATGTGATACACCATATTAACAAATTGAAGAAGATAAACCATATGATCATCTCAATAGATAGGCCATATATGACAAACCCACAGGAAACATCATTCTCAATGGTGAAAAATTGAAAGCATTTCCTCTAAGGTCAGGGACAATACAAGGATGTCTACTCTCACCACTGTTATTCAACATAGTTTTGGAAGTCCTAGCCACAGCAATCAGAGAAGAAAAAGAAAAGGAATACAAATTGGAAAAGAAGAAGTAAAACTGTCACTGTGTGCAGATGACACTATACATAGAGAATCCTAAAAATGCCACCAGAATACTACTAGAGCTAATCAATGAATTTGGTAAAGTTGCAGGATACAAAATTAATGCACAGAAATCTCTTGCATTCCTATATACTAATGATGAAAAATCTGAAAGAGAAATTAAGGAAACACTCCCATTTACCATTGCAATGAAAAGAATAATATACATAGGAATAAACCTACCTAAGGAGACAAAAGACCTGAATGCAGAAAACTATAGACACTGATGAAAGAAATTAAAGTTGATACAAACATGTGGAGAGATATACCATGTTCTTGGATTGGAGGAATCAATATTGTGAAAATGACTATCCTACCCAAGCAATCTACAGATTCAATGCAATCCCTATCAAATTACCAGTGGCATTTTTCACAGAACTAGAACAAAAAATTTGACGATTTGTATGGAAACACAAAAGACCCTGAATAGCCAAAGCAATCTTGAGAAAGAAAAACGGAGCTGGAGGAATCAGGCTCCCTGACTTCAGACTACCCTACAAAGCTATAGTAATCAAGACAATATGGTACTGGCACAAAAACAGAAATATAGACCAACGGGAAAAGAGAGAAAGCCCAGAGATAAACCCACCCACCTATGGTTGCTGGGAAAACTGGACAGCTACATGTAAAAGTATGAAATTAGAACACTCCCTAACACCACACACAAGAATAAACTCAAAATGGGTTAAAGACCTAAATGTAAGGCCAGACACTATCAAACTCTTAGAGGAAAACATAGGCAGAACACTTTATGACATAAATCACAGCAAGATCCTTTTTGACCCATCTCCTAGAGAAATGGAAATAAAAACATAAATAAACAAATGGGACCTAATGAAACTTAAAAGCTTTTGCACAGCAAAGGAAACCATAAACCAGACCAAAAGACAGCCCTCAGAATGGGAGAAAATATTTGCAAATGAAGCAACTGACAAAGGATTAATATCCAAAATTTATAAGCAACTCATGCAGCTCAATAACAAAAAAACAAACAACCCAATCCAAAAATGGGCAGAAGACCTAAATAGACATTTCTCCAAAGAAGATATACAGATTGCCAACAAACACATGAAAGAATGCTCAACATCACTAATCATTAGAGAAATGCAAATCAAAACTACGATGAGGTATCTCCTCACACCGGTCAGAATGGCCATCATCAAAAAATCTACAAACATTAAATGCTGAAGAGGGTGTGGAGAAAAGGGGACCCTCTTGCACTGTTGGTGGGAATGTAAATTGATACAGCCACTATGGGGAACAGTATGGAGGTTCCTTAAAAAACTAAAAATAGAACTACAATAGGACCCAGCAATCCCACTACTGGGCATATACCCTGAGAAAACCATAATTCAAAAAGAGTCATGTACCACAATGTTCATTGCAGCTCTATTCACAATAGCCAGGACATGGAAGCAACCTAAGTGTCCATTGACAGAAGAATGGATAAAGAAGATGTGGCACATATATACAACGGAATATTACTCAGCCATAACAAGAAACAACTGAGTTATTTGTAGTGAGGTGGATGGACGTAGAGACTGTCATACAGAGTGAAGTAAGAAAGGAAAAACAAATACTGTATATTAACGCATATATGTGGAACCTAGAAAAATGGTACGGGTGATCCGGTTTGCAGGGCAGAAATAGAGACACAGATGTAGAGAACAAACGTATGGACACCAAGGGGGGAAAGTGGCAGGGGGGGGGGGGGTGGTGGTGGTGTGATGAACTGGGAGATTGGGATTGACATGTATACACTAATATGTATTAAATGGATAACTAATAAGAACCTGTATAAAAAAATAGATAAAATAAAATTTAAAAAACAAAAGATTTAGTGAATATTTTAGCAGCCCAAGTCAGTGGTTGACTTCAGTTCCATTTACTTTTATACACAGTATGCTGATGGGGTGTGGCTTCAGAAATTGATATCAATGTTTATTTTGCAAAGCCTTCACATAAAAGCTAAAAATAGGAAATGCTATAGCAAATTTTTCCATATACTTTTATAATAGCATGTGCTCTCTAGGTATAAAATTTACTACCACACCGTCAAAAATTGATTGCTAGATTATCTTGCAAGCTAAGAAAAATAAACCATTAAGTTTAGATTAGTACACTCTCCAGGTGCTATTTATTCTTTTCATTTGACAATTGACTGGTCACACCTGCTGTCTTTTCCATACTATGCACATGGAATTATAAAGTAAAAGGCCTACCAGACGTTCCATTAACCCAGCTGTCACACATCTGTTGCTGTCTCTATAAATGTAGCAATTTGCTGGTAATTACTCCCCTGATAACAATCGAAAACTTCACACCTCTGTTTAATTGTGATAATCTCTTTTCCATCGAAACTGTTTCAATGACTTTGTGATCCAAAGATTCCAGAATGTATCCAACTATTTCTGATCTTCAAATGGACTCGTAAGTAAGTCTGGTGTCCACATAGTGATTTGAAAGCTTACAGATGTGGTCTCAGTATATTCCACTGAGTTTCAAAATAAGAACCCAGACTAGCTAATAAAGGTCTACTCCAAACATGGCTATAAGCTTGCTGCGAGTGTAAGCAAATTGTATAACTGCTATGTACCTAAATTTTCCAGTCTGTAATATGTGCAGGAAGACTGGGCTCTCCATTCTACCTAAAAAATCTTTTGGAGCATAGTTCATGGTTGCTGTCTGAACGTTTGTGTCCCCCCACCCAGAATTCATATGTTGAAAACCTAATGCTCAAGGTGATGGTACTAAGAGGAGGGATTTGGGGGAGGTGATTAAGTCATACAAGCCAAGTCTTCATGAATAGGATTAGTTCCCTTATAAAAGAGGCCCCAGAAAGCTAGCTCGCCCCTTCCACCATGCGAGAATACAAGAAGAAGTTTGCAGCCCAGAAGCGGGCCTCCACCCAACCATTCTGGCACTCTGATCTGGGTCTTCCAGTCTTGAGAACCATGAGAAATGTTTGCTGTTTAAAAGTCACCCAGTCTGTGATATTTTGTTATAACAGCTGGAACTAACTAAGACAATGGTATATAAATTTCCTGGGGCATCAACTATGTTGTGGTAATAGCTTCTCTTGGAAATTTGAAATTTACAAATCTACTAGCACAGCTCTGTTTTTCTTAATAAATTAAATAATAAATATTACCATTTATTTATGTAGCACTTTATATTATTCAAGAGTTTCAACCATAAGGCATTAATTTAAGTACCTGCTATGTGCCAGACACTGTACTAAGTGCTAGAACTAGAAAAATGACAAAAACCTAGTCCCTTGCTTTTTGAGTCTTTGAGGCAGCCCCATAAATAAAATAATCTCATTTCAAGTCCTGAGCCAGTTGAGATGTATCACATAGTAGCAAGTTAGATAACAAAATATTAGCTTAATATCTCATAAAACTGATATTCAAGAATATGATACTTCTAAGGCCAAGTGAATTTCATAATCTGAATCCCAGAAGTAATTGTAGACTTAACCATTTAGCAGGATTAGACCTGAAAAAAATGGAGCCAGTCCCTGGAGAACAGAACAGGCTACATGCTCCCTGCAGGCAGCTGCTCCCAAGAAGCAGGGGACAGGAAAGTGCTACACTATGCGTGCATAATTTCTGCATCCAAAGTTACCAATCAAGTAATTCATTCCTCTTCCATCCCCAGTTAAGGATGAGTAAGGAATAGTGGCCAGGTGTTATACTAATTGATGTCTTCCCACCTGGAAGGAAAAATCTGCCCTCTAGGTAAATAAGAAATGATTATTTTACATGTTTTACATAACAGGAATCTGAGATGTAGAGGAGTCACATAACTAGGTTGAAATCAAGAGAATAATATCTCAATTCTTTATGGTATGAGTTTGGATGTTGTTACCAATGAAATTAGATCATGGACTTGTCTATACAATGCTACATTTTTTCTTTTGCAAGTGAACATAGTCATAAAACCATTTGCAATCAAAGCTCAGCTAAGGTTTTGACGAAAGCACCTATCATCTTGTGCATAGATGGGCTTATTTGCAAATTTGAATCTTCTGCCATATGAGTAGATAAGCTTTAAAAATTGAATGCCACTATAGTAAAGTTTTTATAGGGAAAGAAGCCAGGCAAAGGTGAGATAAACATGTAAGACAAATGAAAACCAGGAAGTTATCCAATAGTCAATATGAGAAAGAATGCTTAATTTGGTCAACTGGCACTGTGTTTCTATAATAGTTATGAGTCATAAATACTTATTGAGCTTCTGATAGTTTTAGGTTCTAGGTAAGAACCATTTATGTGCACCAATTTTCACAACAAATATACAAGGAAGTTATATTTTTTTAAGATGGGAAAACAGACTTACTTAGATCAAGTGACATCTATTTTCACATAATCACTAATACATGGTAGTGTCAGTATTTGAATCCAACTTCTGACTCCAGAGCCCATACCCTTAACTAGGACATTAAGAACATATGAGTTACTTCTGAATGCAGCACATTCCAGCAGGGGACAATTAAATACATTTAAGACAACACCCCTTTTTTTTCAAGCTTGTAATACAATTAGATACACATGACACAAACATTTAAAAGGCTGAAAAAATGTTGACAGTGCACAAGTGAGCACAAATAAACATATTAACAAGTGCATGAGCCCTGAGAAGAGCTGGGATGAAAAAGTGATTAGAGCAAGAGTTAAGCTGACAAGCAAGTGCTACCAGTCTGAGCTATTTAAAGATGTGATAACCTGCTTCAGGGAGTAGTAAATTCTCATCATGGGAGAGGCTTCCAACACAGGCTGGATGGACAACACTTGGCAGATCAATTTGGGTTGTTTTATATGGCTTCTACAGTCCCACCAACCCTGAGATTCTGTGATTTAGTCAACTTATTTTGAATAGCCACTATGTGCCTAGTACTAGGACAAGCTCCTTTCACAAAGAGAATTAAGACACACCATCAAGGAGGACACAGTCTAGTGGGGCAGTTAGCACAAACCCAGAAATGTAGAATGAAGTGTAATCAGTGTTCATATGGCATGGGAGCAAAGAAGACCTACACCTAACTCAAACTGGGAAGGGGAATTAAGAAGGTAAATCGGGCGTTTCTTAGAGGTAATACCTAAACGAACCCTTGAAGGAAGAGCAAAAATTAACCAGGTGTTCCAGTTATCTATTGCAATGTAACAAACTATCTCTAAAACTTAAAACAACAGGTATTTTATTATTTCATAATTTAGGTACTTACTTAGTAGCTGGGCTGGTTGGTAGGCTGCAAGACAGTTTCACTCACATGCCTGGTACCTTGGAGGAGATGGCTTTAAAGACAGGTCTCAGCTAGAACCCTCCCTCTCTCTGTGAAGTTTCAGAGCTTCTCCATAAGATCTATCCAACAGGGTAGGTGGATCCTTACAAGGTGACTCTGGGCTCCAAGAACGAGTGCTCTAAGAGATCAAGGTGAAGGCTGCAAGGCTTTTTATAGCTTAGCCTTGGAAGTCAGGCAGTATAACGTCCAACACAATTTATTGGTTACACATGGGTCACTGTGGGTGGAAACACACAAGTATGTATCAATAAATACTCGGGAGTCATGATTTATTGGAGGCCAGCACAGAGTCTGGTTACCACACCAGGCTAAGAGGTTTGGGAAATTAAGAGGATGCAATTTTCAGCTAGAATGGATATCATGCACAAAGACAAAGAGGCATATAAGACTAAACCCTGAGAAACATCAGGCTGCCACCATTACCAACTCAGCGGTGCACGAACAGAGGGGACACCCGGGCCACTCCCCATTGCTTTGTCTTCCTGCTACCAGCTCCCACATCCTAGGTCCCACGTAGATGACCTTAAAAGCAGAAACGCATGCTCCTTTTAACAGCCTGTCAAAACATGCTGGACTCCTATGAAGTTCTAGGCGTGCAGAGACGTCACTCAGCCTTTTAAGGATATAAAAAAGGCATATCGGAAACTAGCACTAAAGTGGCATCCAGATAAAAATCCTGAGAATAAAGAATAAGCAGAGAGAAAATCCAAACAAGTAGCTGAGGCTTATGAGGTGTTATCAGATGCTTAAAAATGGGATATCTATGACAAATATGGCAAGGAAGGGTTAAATGGTGAAGGTGCAGGTGGAAGTCATTTTAACAGTCTCTTTCAGTTTGGCTTCACATTCCATAACCCAGATGACATCTTCAGGGAATTTTTTGGTGGAAGGGGTCCGTTTTCATTGGACTTCTTCAAAGACCCATTTGAGGCCTTTTGGGGGGATCTAGGAAGCAGAAGTTGAGGCACAGAGTCTTTTCTCTGCCTTCAGTGGCTTTCCATATTTTGGAGGGGGGGGTGTTCTTTTGATACTGGATTTACTTCTTTTGCCTCCCTAAATCACAAGGGCCTCACTTCATTCTCTTCCACATCACTTGGCGGTAGTGGAATGGGCAACTTCAAATCTATATCAACTTCTAAAATTGTTAATGGCAGAAAAATCACTACAAAGAGAATTGTCGAGAATGATCAAGAAAGAGTAGACGTTGAAGATGACCAATTAAAGTCCTTAAGGCTAAATGGTAAGGAACAGCTGCTATGCTTGGATAACAAGTAATTCAATGCATGCACTTAACAGAAATGTTCACTATAACAAGCTCCATCTGAAGATCGATAGCAACTTTTTTTAAGATGCCAAATGAACTATCTTTCAGTATAACTGTACCTAAAGTATTTGTAAACAGCTCATCCAAACCACTATTGGTCATAAACTTTGAGTTTATTGTTGGGACCACATAATAGGACCATTGTTTGGTCTTTAAAATTGTTGTAAATCTCTGCATGCACTTTGTTTTCTATTAAATGTAACCCAGGGTTCCTGTGGCTCTTTCCTACACCAACACTAGCATAGACCTGCCTTTCTATTGTGTTTGAAATGTGAGCTAAGTAGTGTCAGCCTGCTGTGAAGTTAACATTGCCAGGATGAATCTTCCACAAAAATAATCTCAATTTTTTTGGTATTTAGTAGTGGAAGATATTAATGCATTAATAGTAATGCATTTCTGGTTTAATTAATATAAATTGAGGATATTTTCTAGTGTGCATGAATGCTGGCAACTTAGTAAGTTTTGACAACTGTTTATTTTATTGAAGTATAATTGACTTACAATATTATGTTTCATATGTAAAATATAGTGATTTGATATTTTATAAATTATATTTCATATGAATTTATTATAAAATATTGCCTATATACCTTGTACTATACATTACATCCTTGTATCTTATGTATTTTATACCTACTAGTTTGTACCTCTTAATCCCCTTCAACTTTTTTGCCCCTCCCCCTACCCTTCCCCCCACTGATAGCCACTAATTTGTTCTCCGTATCTGTAAGACTGCTTCTGTCTTATTATATAAATTTGTTTTGTTTTATTTTTTAAAGTCCACATATAAGTGAAAACATGCAGTATTTGTCTTCCTCTGACTTACTTCACTAAGCATAATACCCTCCAGGTCCATGCATGTTGCAAAGGGCAAATTTTCATTTTTAATGGGTGAGTAATATTCCATTGTGTACATACATCATCTATATATAGATAGAGATGATATATACATATATCACATCTTCTTTATCCATTCATCTGTTGATGGACATTTAGGTTGCTTCTACATTTTGGCTATTATAAATAACTCAGCTATGAATATTAAGGTGCATATATCTTTTCAAATGAGGGTTTCCATTTTCTTTGGCTATATACCCAGGAGTGGAATTGCTGGGTCATATGGTAGTTATATTTTTAGTTTTATGAGGAACCTCCATACTGTTTTCCATAGTGGCTATAGCAATTTACATTCCCACCAATGGTGTCCTAGGGTTTTCTTTTCTCCACATACTCGCCACCACTTGTTATTTCTCATCATTTTGATGATGGCCCTTCTCACAGGTATGAGGTGATAGCTCATTGTGGTTTTTATTTGCATTTCCCTAATGATTAGTGATGCTGAGCATTTTTTAATATGCCTATTGGCCATCAGTATGTCTTCTTTGGAAAAATGGCTATTCAGGTCCTCTGCCCATTTTTTAAATAGCTTTTTTTAAAAAAATATTGAACTGTGTGAGTTATTTATGTATTTTGGATGTTAACCCCTTATCAGACATATCATTTGCAAATATCTTTTCCCATTAGGTGGGTTGCCCTTTTGTTTTGTTGATGGTTTCCTTCAATGTGCAAAAGCTTTTAACTTTGATTAGGTTCCACTTGTTTATTTTTGCTTTTGCTTCCCTTGCCTGAGGAGACAGATCCAAAAGATATCGCTGAGACCTATGTAAAAGATTGTACTACCTATGTTTCCTTTTAGAAGTTTTATGGTTTCTAATCCATTTAGGTCTTTAATCCATTTTTAGTTTATTTTTGTATATGGTGTGATAAAAATGTTTTAATTTCATTCTTTTACATGTAACTGTCCAGTTTTCCCAACACCATTTATTAAAGAGACTGTATTTTCCCATTGTATTTTGGTGCCTCCTCTGTTGTAGAGTAGTTGGCCATAGGTACATGGGTTTATTTCTGCGATCTCTATTTTGTTTCAAATGGCTCAGAGACACAGAGGAAAAAAGATGGAAAGAAAGGTGGAAGAAATAAAGCAGACATCAGTCTCAGGTTTTTAATTCTGTTTCCTATTTACTCACTTTATTCAATGGTAATGCTAAAGATGTCAGAGGCTTAATGTAGAACTGGATAAATGTGTAAAGTATCATTGAGATTTAATACGACCTGATTGCTTGAGACAGAGGTAAGTTTCAGGAAAATGTCCAATACAGTTTCCTGCTGATGCCTGAACAAATTTTTCTCTTGCCACTCTCAGCTTGCTTATAACTCCAAGCTGTGAACCAAAAAAGTAAGGTAGTAAATTGCTCGCAAAGGGAACTACAAGAAAGTCTAAAAGTCACAGCTTTCACTGTTACTCAAAAAACTAGACCTTTTTTTTCAGGGAAGTAGCATTCTTTATAAATTCATAATTTCTTAAGCAAACTTTCTCGGACCAGAGCAGTAAGAAATGTAGTTAAGGCTCTCATTCCTTCCTAACTGCAATCATCCCCAATGTTATTTTTCACTGTAAGACTAAGCAACTTTAGCTTTTCTTAGTCCATAGAGCCAGTCTTGTAATGTTCAATTGGGTAGCTTGGAGGTTTCCCTCGGGCTACTTCATCACTGCTTCCCCCAACCAGCTAATTAAAATGAAGCTCAAAAAAGACACGTTTTCCACATCTGACTCCCAAGAGAAGTGAGCCAGAGATTGGGTGTTCAGTCTCTGCCAACCTTCCTGACTAGGTGATTGGAACAGATCACTTATGTTTGTACCACCAGTATCCTTATTTTCAATGGAGTGTGTATTAATCTTGAAAGCATCATGGGGCTTGATTTTTCAAACTGATTTCTCCAAGTAAAATGAATTCTGGAAGCATTAAGCACTCTTACATGACACAGAAAAATATTGAACTACACAACAAAAGAAAAAGAAGGTTTGATTTTGCTGAAAGGACTATAATCTTTAAAATGAGGAATTTAGAGCTTACAAAACGTCTCCTCTCAAATGCTCTTCTTTTTGTATTTGATCACTTTCTCAGCTGTGTAAATTTACAGCATATTCAAGGGTAAACCAGACCACCAAGACAATGAATCCATTCACAATTCACGGGCTGTCCACATTCATGAAAAAAATCCCCTTTTGCCAATAGTAAATAGGAACAGCCTCTGCATCACTCTGAATTCCATAAGGAAGTATTTTCAGAGGTTGCTTTCTGTCCTCTTTTTTAAAACAATAACACCTTATTAATTTATTAATTTAGACCTCTAACACTTCATCACTTCAGTTTTGCAAATTCTGTCCCCAAGTAGGTTTTTTATTTTGTTTTGTTTTGTTTTGAATGTATTAAATGCATAAGCCTGCTATGCGAACATACCAACACCAGATGGCAGTTGTATGCCACAGCCTCCAAGGTTTGAGCTATAAGGTGTAAGCTGACTTGTTTGATTACGATAAAGAGACATTATTTTCAACCTTGTTCGTATCTAAAGCATATTATAAACTTAAATTATAACTAAATCTTAAAATAACATTTTAGAGCAAATGTCAAACAACTGAAGTCCAGGATGCAATTTTATTCATCTCCCAACATATTTTACTCCAACAGCCAACCATATAGTAGTGTTTGATTAGAATGCTAATCCTCATATCTAGTATCACCTGCACCTTCCTGACTTTTTCACCTTCAATTCAGTCTTGTTTTGCACCTTTCCATTAACTTAGTCAGGCATGACATAGCTACCCTGCCTGGCTATCCCAACTAATTAAAGAAACAGCAATTCCTGTGGTCTCTTCATCTCCCTGCAGATTTCTGGATTTCCCATTTGTTCTCCCTTTCTTCCTCTTTACTTAAGAAACATAATTTACTCTCTACAACTCTTAGATGGTTTCTCTTCACGTTTTGTCCTTGATTTTTACAATTAGTTTTATTTTTCTTGTTGAGAAGAATTAGCTCAGCTCCATTGCTGGAGCTGACTGAAGCTTAGCAAAAATACCAATTAAAAATAGGCAAACAACCCAATTCCAAAATAAGCAAATGATTTGAACAGATATTTCTCTAAAGAAAATATAAAATGGCCAATAAGCACATGAAAAGATACTCAACATTGTTAGTCATTAGAGAAATACAAATTAAAACCACAATGAGGTACCACTTCACATTCATTAGGATGGCTATAACTTTTTAAAAATGGAAAGTAAGACTTGTCAAGGGTGTTGAGAAATTGGAACTCTCATGCACTGCTTCTGGGAATGTAAAATAGTGTAACCACTGTAGAAGATGGTTCGGTGGTTCCTCAAAAAGTTAAACACAGAATTACCTATGATCCAGAAATTCTACACCTAGGTTTATACCCCCAAAACATTGAAAGCAGGGACTCAGATACTTATACACACATTTTTATAGCAGCATTATTCACAATAGCCAAAAGGTGAATCTACCAAAGTTTCCATCAACAGATGAATGAATAAACAAAATAAGGCCTGTAGGAATATTACTGAGCCATAAAACATAATGAAATTCTGATACATACTACAACATGGATGAATCTTGAAGACATTATGCTAAGTGAAATAAGCCAGACATAAAAGGACAAATACTGTACGATTCCATCTATATAAGGTACCTAGACTAGTCAAATTCATAGAGACAGAGAGTAGAATGGTGGTTGTCACGGGCTGGGAGGAGGGAGAATAAGGAGTTAGTGTTTAATAAAGTTTTACATTGGGAAGATGAACAAGTCTAGAAATGAATGGTGGTGGTGGTAGCAATGTGAATGTACACTGGTTACAATGCTAGGTTTTAATGGTAATGTTGTATAGATTTTACCACAGTAAAAATCATTCTGTCTAGCCCTAAACCCCAACATAAAAGAAACATAAAGCCTTTCTTGTTAGTTACTGACTCCCCAGTAATTTTGCAAGACTGATATCTGCATATATGTGAAAAACCTTTCAGATACGATAACAATGTCAGAAAATGGATGTTTTTCCACCGTGAACGAAACATCTGTAAACTCAGGAAATTTGGCATAATGTATATTTTCTATAAATAACAACCAAAAAAAAACTGTTTTAAAAAAGTGCCCTTTGGCCACCTGCTGATAATGAAAGCCTAAATAAAAATTGTCTCAATTTAAAGGACAGTATACCATCAAATGGGAAATTTGGAATAAAGGAAAAACAAGCAGAACTTTACCTGGCTGTGTCACAAATCCATTAATTCAGAGCTTGAGATTATTCAACCCAGGTTAGGCCAATGTTGACATTTAGGTGTCTAGTAAACCATTTCGTCTTATCAATGTAAATAAGAGAGAGAATTAATCAATGTAAGAGAACAACCGATTTATAAGGGTTTTTTTTAGCACATTTATGGTCTACATGGAAAAGAGTGGTACTAATCATAAGTGATTGTCCCACAGTTGAATTTTCCATAAATGCCAGTATTTAGGGTTGCTCATTTTGTAATGTAACTGTTTATCCTGTGTTTTCTTCTCATTTATCTGAAACTTTTGCTGGTTCTCTAGCACAGTGAAATATCTCTTACTTCTCTGATAATTATCTAACCATTGCAGAGGAACTGGTGTACCCTCTTCCTCAGTTGCAACCTCTCTAGCCCATCTCCCAGGCAGAGGAAGGAATCTGAATTATCTCCACATCATGAATATTGTATTAATATTGCCTGCTACTGTTTGGGCACCTAGTTTATGAGAGCACTGTGCCAGTGCTTTTTCTGTGTTATTTCTAATTCTAAAAACCCTGGGAGATAGACACTGGAATCTCAATTTTAGAGATTGGCGAACTGAGGCAATAACATTGATGTATCTTTGATCAAGGCCACACAGCTATTAAGTGGTACAGATAGGTTTCTAACACAAGTCTTTTAGCACCAAAGCCTGTGTGTGACCTTTCTGATACTGTGCTACCTTCAAAACACTGATTTGTTACCATCAGACAAGGCATATGAGGGTTTGTACCAGTCCTGAGGGAACAAAGACGCATTCTTCAGAAAGAATATATAATTTGAGCTTTTCCCTTCAAGCGGCCTTTTGTTTTTCTTCTTTTTTTCTCCCTGATTTAGTGCAGTGTGACTGTGAAAGCCTTATAGCTCAAAGGTCCCTCTGCATCTGCAATCTTTAGTTCCCAGGTTAATGTTAGCATCTCTCAGGGGACAGTTTTCTTCCTGAAAAGTTACCCCCCTCATCAACCCAGTCTGCACACAACACCAAAACATGAGAGGGCCTCCATTTTTGCTCCAAAATATCTCTTTATATAAATCCCCAGAGCCCAGCCAAGGCAGCTTAGAGGGTAAAGCAAATATCTTCTGGGACTGCAGAGAAGAGAAGTTTTTCCAGGAAGCCAGGGCGGCCTTATTGTCAATGAACAAGCAAAGGAATCAAGAACAGATAAGGAACTAGCAGATAAGGGAATTTCCAGCGTGCTCTAAAACAAGGTAACAAAGAAGAGATAAGATGTTTGCAGGAAAAATAACCTTTGGATGTCCAAAAGTCTAGCCTTGGACAAAATTGTGAAGGAGTTTGTCTGTTTTCTCTTTCACTCCCTCTGCACTCACTTCTCTTCGTATCATTCTACTCCTCCACCCCATGTAGTCCCACAGCTCATAAATACTTGTTGAATAAATGCATGTCCAAGCCTCCTACCATGGGGCTGCCTCCTCTCTGCCACCCGCTTAACATATTTCATGTTCCATAGCATCCTCCCTACCCAAGCTAAAAGTTGCTCTTTTAACTTATTGTCATTTAGGAGCTCTAATTAAAATCACTTGGTCAATTTATCTAGCAAAGATGTTGATGGCTAGTTGTAATTTAATGCATTACCCCTACCAGATTACACACTTGAATTTTGATAGGACTTTCAAAACCTTAGGGCTGTCTTTCACCCTAAGCTATCTCTTCTGCTTCTTCCACTTGTGAACCTATAAATTCTATCATGGTGTTTTCACAACCTCTCCAACAGTAGCAATGAAAAAGTTTTGACTGTACAAGATAAAGGACTAATGTGCATAAGAGATGTGGCATTTGTTTGTAAACATTAATGGAACATTGCTTATAAGCCTAGCACTCCCTAACTTAAAGGAGCTTACAATTTAGCTGGGGAGACAAAATTAACACATATGAAAAGGCAAACAACATAAGCAAAATATGATAGCCTTCCTGGGTTTGATTATCTAGAACACCTGCTAATTCCAGTGATCCAACACTAGCAGAGGTAGGAGGGATGAGAGAAAAAACCAAAAGCAGTATCCTCAGAGTATATGACAACAACAGCTAAATGCTGGAGGGTAAATGGAGCAGTGACAGGGTCACAAGTACATTGTGAAAACAAGGCCATAGCCCAGGCATATACACCCATCAATCTCAATGTGTGCTAGATTGCTCCAGTGGTGAGGGTACAGGCTCTGGGGAATACATGGATAAAACACTGTTTGGTAAATACCTCCTGAAAACTGCCTTTCATCATTTCCCTGTGAGCACACTGAGAATAGAATTTATGGCATTTTAATTAATTCTGTGTTTAATATCCAGATGGTAAGTTCAACAATTGCACAAAACAACTTCCTTAGGTTAAAGCTCTAAAATTAGGATTTAGCTACAAATTCAATGCAATCCCTATCAAATTACCAGTGGCATTTTTCACAGAACTAGAACAAAAAAATCTTAAAATTTGTGTGGAGACACAAAAGACCCTGAATAGTCAAAGGAGTCTTGAGGGAAAAAAACGGAGCTGGAGGAATCAGGCTCCCTGACTTCAGACTAGACTACAAAGCTACAGTAATCAAGACAGTATGGTACTGGCACAAAAACAAAAATATAGATCAATGGAACAGGATAGAAAACCCAGAGATAAACCCCCACACATATGGCCAACTAATCTGTGACAAAGGAGGCAAGGAAATACAATGGAGAAAAGACAGTCTCTTCAATAAGTGGTGCTGGGAAAACTGGACAGCTACATGTAAAGGAATGAAATTAGAACACTCCCTAACAACAAACACAAAAATAAACTCAAAATGGATTAGAGACCTAAATATAAGACCGGACACTATAAAACTCTTAGAGGAAAACATAGGAAGAACACTCTTTGACA
>NC_041234.1:87544143-87587283 GCF_002837175.3 Physeter macrocephalus | reverse complement strand
TATCATCTCACACCGGTCAGAATGGCCATCATCAAAAAATCTACAAACAATAAATGCTGGAGGGGGTGTGGAGAAAAGGGAACCCTCTTGCACTGTTGGTGGGAGTGTAAATTGATACAGCCACTATGGAGAACAGTATGGAGGTTCCTTAAAAAACTAAAAATAGAATTACCATATGACCCAGCAATCCCACTACTGGACATATACCCAGAGAAAACCATAATTCAAAAATATACATGCACCCCGATGTTCCTTGCAGCACTATTTACGATAGCCAGGTCATGGAAGCAACCCAAATGCCCATCGACAGACGAATGGGTAAAGCAGATGTAGTACATATGTACAGTGGAATATTAGCCATAAAAGGAAGAAAATTGGGTCATTTGTAGAGACATGGATGGATCTAGAGACTGTCATACAGAGTGAAGTAAGTCAGAGAGAGAAAAACAAATATCATATATTAACGCATATAGTGGAACCTAGAAAAATGGTATAGATGAACCGGTTTCCAGGGCAGAATTAGAGACACAGATGTAGAGAAAAAATGTATGAATACCAAGGGGGGAAAGTGGCAGGTGGTGGTAGTGGTGGTGGTGTGATGAATTGGGAGATTGGGATTGACATACATACACTAATATGTATAAAATAGATAACTAATAAGAACCTGCTGTATAAAAAAAAATAAAATTAAATTAAAAACCACAAAAAATAAAATAAAATTAGGATTTAGGAATTGAATTTTCAAAAAGTTATTTAAAATCAGTACTTAGAGCAGTGGTTCTCAATCAGGGCCAAAGGAGTTGGAGGTTGCTGGGGAAAGGGACACTAAAAGAATTATCTATTATGTTTTTCTGTATATCTCCAAGCTACGGGCATAGAAAGAACAGCTGCTTGCATCTTTCTAAATATGGAAATGGTAGTAAAATCCTTCTAATTATCTGTTTTCAAATAACTTGAATTTCTGTCAAATTTAGGTTAAATATGTATTTACATAGTACTTTCCTCTTTCTGTGCCCCTTACAGCACCAATGCCATTCACATGAAGAAAGAACTCAACATACTTTCCCACTGATTGGTTTGTTCTGGGAGAGATCCCAAGCTTTCAGGAAAATTTCTGGTATAAACTGAAAATTTCCTAACTCTGAGCTCTGTTTCAGAAAGCTGCCTCTGAAGTGACTTTGCCACGCTTACTAAGAGGTTCATTGGATGTAAACCACAGTTCCCATTACATTAAGATAAGATATTGATCAGAAGGGAGGGGGATATGGTTGGAGTAGGTTTCCCTGAGAGAGCAAAGAAGAGTGGGATAACAAACTCTACCCCCATGAACATACATAGGATGTGACTAGGAAAATTTACAGGATTATAAATGTGGTCTATACAGCTATATAACTTTGAGTACCCTTGATATATTCCAAAGTTAGTTGTAGAGAACTTTCTCATTAAGACTTTCCTCTGACCCTCCTATTTAATTGCAACCTCACCTCATACCACCCACCCCCACACCCTATACCATTTCCCTGCTGTATTCTCTTCCTCAGCACTTATCAATACATACTTTGTAATACATATGTACTTATTTGTTTGGTTTATTATCTGTTTGTCCCACTAGGATGTAAGTTCCATGAGGACAAAGGTCATGTTTGTCAAATTAACCACTATTAAAAGATAATTTCCCCCTAAAATGGTAAAATCATGACTCTCATACAAAGATAAAAATGAATACATGTTAAGGATTTTATTTAACTCACTAATGAGGAAACTGGTAAAGTTTTACAACCAGTTGAAAATAGAATTCAAAGAATAGACACATTTATAGATCAGGAATATTGAAATGAATGTGCAAATAGAGGCAAGACCGGTTTTCCCACAGGGGGCAGAATTATTCCCTCACCTGAGAGAATTAGATTTGTTTGTCTATAGACAAACATCATTGTCTATAGACAAGAAATATGTTGCATTGCTATCAGTTATTTCCAATCTACAGAGCTGTAAAATAGCTCTGTAGCCACCCAAGCAGGATTAGATAACCCTGAAGGTGTGCTATGGACAATGCATAGTTTTCCACTGAAACACAGAATTCTCCCTACACCACAGCAGTGCCGAGCAGAGTGCCTGCCACATAAAACACTTTAGAGGGCTGTGTGAGGGCCAGTGTTACCAACATGAACCTAATTCTCCAAATCAGAAATGTGTTCATTATTCCTGATTGCCCTCTCTCCTGCTATCCTCCTTCCATATCCCATCAGTCACTGCATTCTGTCATTTCTACTATCTGAAAATATTTCTATATTTCGCTGCATGAAAAAAAAATCTGTTCTAATATATAAATCTTTCATTATGTGTTTTCATGCTTAAAACTCATGCCCTCAGAATAAATCACTCTGAAGTAATTTAGAACCTAAGGCCCTTTACTACTGGGTACCTCTAACAAAGGAGAAAAGTGCAAAAAGGCCATAGACAAATCACCATTTTAGCATAGTTGCTGGCTCATAATGGATGCTCAGTAATCATTTGATAAATGAATTAATTCAAAGAATTATTCAAAGTGATCCTATAACTTATCTTTCCCCTAAATGTTTTTTTTCTGATTATAATTTATTCTATAAATACACCTTCTTTTACCTTTTCCATTTGGAACTCATACTTCATTTAAAAAATAAATAATAATTGGATTCTATGAAAAGTTTTATCCTGAATCTAAGGCACAAGAGTTTAAAATTATAGTCAACTTCTCCAGTCTAATAGTCTTACCTAATTATATGCACCACTTCCATGCCCAAGGGAGTCTCTAGATGGTATTGTCAAAGCTCAGATTGTTGCAAGAAAAATTAAAAGCCAATATTATAGTTGTGTAGATGAAGAAACTATTTCTAAATTAACTAGAGCTAGCTGGAATGGATGGCCTCTCTGCCTTCACTATGTTTTGTGGTATTTTATTCTCTTTGAAGAAAGGCTGATGTCTAAAGAAACCTTCAGAATCAAAGGCTAAGGTGCATCTTGCCTCTGTTCTCTGTGGATATGTTCTCTCCAAGAGCTTATGTTTTATGTCAGTAACATCTTATGGAAAAACCTGAACGAACTTTTTGGCCAACCCAATATAAGAGCTCACCAAGAAAAGAAAATGTCAATTCAAAATGTATTTCTCAAAACAAAACAAAAAACAAACAAACAAAAAAATGTATTTCTCAGATGTCCATCACTATGAATTATTATAATGAAATGCAGTAATTTACACTTAGCAAAATAAAATGTTTAAGAAACTACAGAAAGCACTGTAGTAGGACCCTTTTTAAATGCTGAGAGTGAGAGTAAGGCTGACCTTAGAAAAACTGGGAGGTAAATCAAATTTGCTTTGGTATCCTTCCAGCCTTCCCTTCATTGCCTTAGCCCCAAAGATACTTCTCCTACTTCCCCACTAGGTAACCAGGGTTCTTCCAGTAGTAGCCATAAAAGGTCTGCCCTTCTTGTGATATATAAAAGAGCATACAAATGCAAGGAATAAGCCTACTCATTGGAACAGCATATGATTAACAACTACATCTATATTATACTTGCTTTGAATTTGTCTTATCATTTGTCTTGTTCTTTTAAAATTCAAGTACAAGGGGAAAAACCTGTTATTTGAAGGTTCAGGTTAGTTAGATTCAGGTCAATCAAGGTTTTGCTCTAATAGAATAACATAATGTGATGACTTTCAGCTGTGAAAAAAATTTTGAGGCTATTCAGTTCAGTGAGCCTGTAATATTGATTTAATGACTTGTTTGAATGGGTCACACTAATTGAACTAAACTGTATTGTTTACAAGAGCAGCTGGTAGTGAAAATAATGTGTCCTATATCCTTCTACCAAAGTAGACAACACAGCTCATTTTACTTATTGCTTAAAATTGACTAGCATGAACTCCATTTTGAATATACATTAATTTTTTATTTTACTTCATTTCGTATTTGTATGCCCTTTTGTATATCACAAGGTGAACTAATTTCATATGGAACACTAGCATAATAAATAAAAAGGTGACAGGGTAAAGTCTTTCTTATCTTGATCACTCCAAAAGTTTAGTTTTAATTTCTGTGATAGTTGGGGGAAAAAGTGTTTTTTTGTGCTAACATAAAATCATATTTTGGCAAGCATCATATTGAAGATATATACTAATTGCTTAAGGTATACTATGGAGATATTTTTGAATGTGGAGGAAGATGGTAAGTACATCCTTTCTGAGGTTCTAATTGTAGACATTTGAACTATGCCAAAATACCATTTTAAATGTGTTGTTTTGGCCTAAATAAAATTAGCTGACAAATTAAAACATTAGAGTATTAAGGTCATGTCACTATAACTTAATAGTCTTTAACCATTTATTGTTCTTCTTAAAATGTTTTTCTCCCTCCCAGCCCCATCTGCAAGATACTATGAAAATACAGAAGTATATTTTGCATATCAATCAGTAAATATTTATTATCAACCCACACTGTGAGCATTACCCATATAAAGCATTTCCTAGTTAAAGAACTTAAAATCTATTTGAGGAGGTGAAATAAATACCCATAAGCAATAAACCTCAGTATAAAACAAAGGATAATAGGAGATCAGAGAAAGGCAAAAGGGAAGTCTTCAGAGAAGAGATGGGAACCTCAGTTAGACCTTGAAAGGCCCAATTGTTAATAGATAGAGGAAAGTAAGGGTCATTCCAAAGCAAGAGAAGAGCATAAGCAAAAGGGCTGAGAACAAGTTGGCATGGAATGTATTTGAATGGGGAGAACAACGAGCTTGACATGCCTCTAATGGCTGTATCATCCACAGTAAGAAAGAAGGCTGCTTGAGTAATATTTTTTGTCTCATACATGAGATAATCTGCTCCTCAAGAATAGGAACTGGTTCTACTACATATTTGTTCATAGTTTTAAACACCTACTTCAGTTAAATATATGCAATAGATGCTCAATAAAACCTGGTTGAATAAATTATCCTGAAAGGATGTAATGACAGATACTAGAGAAGTTGGCCCAAGAAAGAATATCTGGGATTATGATACAGTGAAAAAGCAATAGACCAGGCTTGCCAACTTGGAAATTTTCCCAGTAACTCACACTAATAGAGGGTTTGTAAGTATTTTGCTGAAGAGAAGGTACAGGATCTGCTTAACAAGCTTCTACTTGCTCTTACCCACATGATTTAGCCCTCCATCCAATTAACCTTCCTAGCCGGGTACTGATTCTGATCCCCACACATTCCATATCAAAGCTTGAAAACTGGGTATTTACTGCATTCATGGCTCCATACATGTTAGGACAACATTTCCCAAGGTGTCCTACAGATTAGTCATTCTGAGAGATGTTAAAAGGTATGTAAAAATGTGCCACATAATCAAGTAAGTTTGGAACCACGGCCTACTCTATCACCATCTTGGAGATTTCCAATGAATATTTATCTATATCAAAATGTTCTGAAAGGTTCTACGGTAATCTGTTTTAAATTGTTTACATTGTTTAATGCAATATTTCTCAACCTTATTTCATAGAAGTCTTTTTATTTTAATCGAACACCTATTAAACATCATTCCGTAGAAGACTAGCATCCCAGCTTGTGAAAACCTTCATTAGGAATACCAAGAGAGTTGCTGGAAAAAAATTGACCATTCCCATTTTAAATCTGCAGCTGCCTGTGCCTTGTTGTCTTCTCAAAGATTTGCCCTAAAGAAAAGGGTCATGACTCCCTACCTCCACATACTGTAGTTTGTTAATCAGAGAGCCTTTGTATTATCTGCCTACTTGTGAAATGATCTAGGAGTCCTCAGGAATAAAATAGTTACAGCAATCTGTGATAGTAATAAACATAGTCTTCCCACTTATGTAACAATGCATAGCACAATTCCAAAATTTGGGTTTCCAGGGAGTCTTCTAGTTTTGTGTATTTGGTTATGGTCCCATGAACATCGGCTCTAAGCGAGTGGAATATAATTTCTATATGGATCAAAACTCTTACATACTAACAAGCAAAACCTGAAAATTGTTTTAAGATAGTACTTTATAATGTATCACATGTTTTTGTAGCTTTTATCACCCTAGTTTCCAGTCTTAAGGAATTTTGGCCACTGCCTTTCTTTGCTGGAGCTTTGAATGGGATTGATCAGATTATCCTTGTGGGTTAATTAAGGAATTTAATCATTTTTACAACATTGCTTCCATTGGAAAATGCATTTGGCACTTCATGAGAGGCAGCATATGTGATAATAAGGAGTCTGACCTCTGGAAACAGACATACCTGGGTCCAAACTCTGGATTATCTCAGGTAACACATGAGATTACATGTAAGGAAGGTACTTTTATTTTTACCACTTAATAGAAAATTTACTGCCAATGAGTTCAAGAATTGGAATTTTTTTCTAGGCAGTCTGCATCCAAAATTCATTGCCTTTTTCCCACACCTCTGCATTCCAAAGCACTGCTCTGAAAGAGATCAGAGCTAATGACAGTAACAGTGAAACTAATCACAAAAATGAGGAATGTATGTGTAAATGACACAACTATGTACACTCCTAAGCTATAAAACAGAGCTAGGGGCCTCTACTAGTCAAAGACTCAGCAACGTGGTTTACTCTGAGAGTGATCAAGTAGATACATGATACATACCAATAGGGACAACCAAAGAGAAAGTAAAGAAAAAGGAAGTAAAATGTAGGTTTTTTTCTCTATATTTTCACTTTTCAAAAATGTTGCAGAATTTTTATTTTAAAATACAGAAGAAATCACAATTATTTTTAAAAGTTATTATACCATTTAAACAAGTTTCAGAAATTATAGAAAGTGAGTAGAGAAACTTCTCTATACCATCAATTCTAGCACTGTAAATCTTAACTACAGTTAAGAGATTGGTACATATGTTTCAAGACATTTTTCTATGCTTCCACAAATAATACCTATATGTAGAAAATATGTTCCTTAATCTCTATTTTTTTTTTTTTTTTTGTGGTACGCGGGCCTCTCACTGTCGTGGCCTCTCCCGTTGCAGAGCACAGGCTCTGGACGCGCAGGCTCAGCGGCCATGGCTCAGGGGCCCAGCCGCTCCACGGCATGTGGGATCTTCCCGGACCGGGGCACGAACCCGTATCCCCTGCATCGGCAGGCGGATTCTCAACCACTGCGCCACCAGGGAAGCCCCCTTAATCTCTATTTTTAAAATCATAATTATGTCTAAATTTTTTGCTATATGTGCAACCTATTTTTCTAACACTGAGCTACTTATTAAATATATATACATATATATGTGATTTTATTTTTAATTTACAAATGGCAGCTAAGATGATGCTTACTTTAAAAATGAAAAAAAAAATCACGTTCTAGTTTCAAAGGGTATGCCTCTAGAGTTGAAAAGGTATAGAATTATCTCTTATTTTAGAGAAGGAAAAGGCATTCCCTTTTTTTTGCATGTGTTCACTATTCATCATACATATTTAAAATTTATGGGTCATTTTCTTTTTAAATTTATTTTTTAATCTACATATTGTAAAATCTACCTTTTTGATGTACATATTTGTAAGTTCTGACAAATGCAGATGATTGTATAATTACCACCACAATCAAGATACATATAGTTTCATCACCCCCAAAATGCATAAAGTATTCTGAGTTGATGGTTATTTTCTTTCAGCACTTTAAAGATATCATTCCACTGTCTTCTGTCTTCCATTGTTTGTGATGACAAATTTGCAGTCATTCAAATCATTATTTCCCCCATATGTAATATATTATTTTGCTCTGGTATGTTCCAGAATTTTCCTTTTCTTTGGTTTTAAGTATTTAAATTATGATGTATCTGACCATGATTTATATTTATTCTTTTTGGAGTTTGCTGAGCTTCCTGAATCTGTAAATTTATATCTTTCACCATTTTGGGGAAGATTCCAGCCAATCTCTTTCTCCTCTCTTTTTGGGACTTCAATGACACAAATGTTAAACTTTTTTTGATAGTGATAATAATGCTATTTTAAAATATTTAAAATAATTAGTAGTAATGATGATAATATATTTTTATCAGCTCTATTGAAATGTTATTCACATAACATACAATTCACTCATAGTATACAATTCAAATACTAAAACTTTTGATATTTTCTCACACAAGTCCCTGAGGATCTTTTTTTTTTCAATCTCTTTTATCTCTGTTCTTCATACAGGATAATTTGTATTGATCTATCTCTAAGTTCACTGACTCTTTTCTCTGTCATCTCCATTCTGCTATTGAGCCTCTCCAATGGTTTGTGGGGTTTTTTTTAATTTCACTTACTGTATTTTTCTCTCCTAAATTTTTAATTAGTTCTTTTATATAGCTTGTAGTTATTGGCTGAAAACTTCTATCTTTCCATTCATTTCAAGAGTATCCATCCTTAACCACATGGAGCATTAGAAAATATCTGTTTTAAGGTCTTTGTCTGATAATTCCAATATCTGGATTATCTCAGGTTTAGCATCTGTTTATTATCTATTAACTTAGACATTTATCTTGGACATTCTGAGTATTCTATTTTTACTTCAGATCCTTTTAAAGTCCTCTGGCAAATGATGAGTTGGTTTGTTTGGTTGGTTGGTTGGTTGGTTGGTTTAGTAGGCAATCAATTCATTTAGGTTCAAATTGCAAGTTTTACCTTCCCTTCTGTGAGCAATGGCTCTAATATCAGTTTAGTTTTCCAAATCATTGTTATGCTGTTTGGGTCCACCCCACATATGCAACACTCAGGACTTACTCTGGTCTTGGGCAATAGTTTGTATCATATTTCAGTTTTCAAAGCTTTTTCTGTGCTTCATGTGTCTATGCCCTGCATGCACAGCTTGGGTGTAAGCCCAGAACTTGTGTCAGTTGAAATGCAGAAACCCCCTCTTCAACCCTTTACTATCTTGGATTTTCCCACAGTCTCCGGCTCCAAAAGTCCTCTTTTCCCAATTCCTCTGGCTAGAATATATGGGTTTCTCTCATAGGTTTGGACCTGTATGATGTTGCAAAATTCCATGAAAATGGTGCCAAAACTGGAGTGAAGCAAGAAAAGCCGAGAAAAAAATAATCAGGATTCCCCATACATACTTTGTTTCACCAAGGTCACTTTCCTTGGTGCCTCTAAAAAGAAATATGGGAATTTTTTGCCTCAGGGTTTTAGGTGAGTGGCGCATCATTACAGCACTGCAGATCTGTAACTAGTGATGATCTCAGGCAAGGACTGGAGAGAAAAAATAAAGAAAAGATAAGGATTTCCCTTGCATTCTTCAGACCATTTTCTCAGTCTTCTGGCTAGAAACAGGAATTACTCAGAGCTTTTGCTGTCCATACCCACTGCACAGGGTGGAACATTCACTACTCTTGAGTCAAAGCCAAACAAAAGAAATAGTAAACATCGCTTTACTGGCCATTCTTCAAGTTTTTACTTCTCTCCCCAATCCACCTGCTATTGTATTTTGTGTTCCGTCCATAGTTTTTGGTTATAATTAATGGGTGAAATAGGCTGTAGTGGGCTTACTCTGTTTAGTCCAGCACTGCAAGTCCCAGACAATCTCTTTTGGTTGAGGAAAAGACAAACATAGGGAAATCACACATATTAGATATACTTGGCTACCATCTCATGTAAATCATTCCCAAGGATATAAAAACATCAAATAAAAGAAGGAACAATTATGTGGTTAAAAATAAAACAGATCAAAAGAATCAATATTAATACCAAAGTACAATTCAAGGAAAAGAGACATTATTTGATAGAGAAGATAATTTGTTTTGATTAAAATGTATAATTTACAATGAGGCTATAACAGTAATGAACCATTACCAAATAACATAGGGTCTCTACCACTGCGTGTACATATAAGCAAAATCTGTTATAAATTCAAGAAGAAATTGAGATAAACATAATTGCAATGAAAGATCGATGTATCATATTACTAAATCTTTGATAAAGTATAAAAAACACTTAATACTAGAGAAAACTTGAAAACATAATTTATGCATTTTAATTATTAGGTATATATCTAATAAAATGTCCTAAGAAGAGAATACACATTCTTTTCCAAAGCTCATAAGCATCTCCAAAAATTGATCATAATCTAGACCAGGGGCTCTATAAACTTTCTTTCAAAAGTGATTGAGAGTAAATATTTTAGGTTTCATAAAGTCTTTTAGTCTCTGTCACACGTATACAACTCTGTCATTGCAATATGAAAGCAACCATGAACAATACATAAACAAATAAGCATGGCTCTGTTCCAATGAAACTTTGTTTACAAAAATAGGTGGTGAGGGGACTTCCCTGGTGGCACAGTGGTTAAGAATCCACCTGCCAGGGCTTCCCTGGTGGCGCAGTGGTTGGGAGTCCGCCTGCCGATGCAGGAGACGCGGGTTCGTGCCCCGGTCCGGGAGGATCCCGCATGCCGCGGAGCGGCTGGGCCCGTGAGCCATGGCCGCTGAGCCTGCGCGTCCGGAGCCTGTGCTCCGCAACGGGAGAGGCCGCAGCGGTGAGAGGCCCAAAAAAGAATCCACCTGCCAATGCAGGGGACATGGGTTCGAGCCCTGGTCCAGGAAGATCTCACATGCCACAAAGCAACTAAACCCGTGTGCCACAACTACTGAGCCTGCACTCTAGAGCCTGTGAGCCACAACTACTGAGCCTGCATGCCACAACTACTGAAACCTGCGTGCCTAGAGCCCATGTTCTGCAACAAGAGAAGCCCCCACAATGAGAAGCCCATGCACCACAATGAAGAGTAGCCCCTGCTCACTGCAACTAGAGAAAGCCCACACACATCAACACAGCCAAAAATAAATAAATAAATTAATTAATTAATTTTTTAAAATAGGTGGTGAGCCAGATTTGACTCCCAGGCTGTAGTTTGCCAATCTCTGATCTAAACTAATCAGAGGAACTGGAAGCTCTGAAGATTTCTTCAGTAGGAAGCTGTGAGATAGGTCATGTAAGAAAGATGAGGTTTAAATCAGGTACAAACTCAAATATTCCCAAGTGTTTTGACAGATGAAGAGTATAGCAGCCTGACACAAGAAGAGGCAGTGGTATTTTGACCTTGATCAATGAGAAAGGTGAGAATTGAGGAATCATGGCACTATTAGGAAAATTATATTACATCTGACTCTCAATCTAAGAGATTTCTTGTGAGTTGAAAAATGTATTCTACTAGTTCTTAGACAAAACGAAAGCTAACTTCAATAAAATGTGCTGGTGGTTAAAGTGACTATTTATGTTTATAAAGATGGAGAGAGGTTTTCATGGAAAGCCACAGGATTAAGAATGGATTTAATTGGGGGTTCTGTCACTAATTAGCTGCATGTACTTAGGCAAGTCATTTAGTCTCTTTTGGCCTCAATTTCTTCAACAGGTAATAAGGGGCTTGTAGTGAATAGATACTTACACGCCTTACAGTTTGAAAATTCTATGATTTATTTAAATCTTAGTGTGTTATCACTTTAAAATTTATTAATAATTCTTGTCAGTATTAATGGTCTACTTAGCTATTTTTGTGAATTACCTATCACCCTTAAAGGATAATTACCCGGAAAAGTGATCTATCCATTAAACAAGTCATCAACCAATTCACTTCAATTGTAAACAAACTAATGAAAACCTATCTTAAAATCCCACATCTGAAAAGTAACAGTAAATATCACGGAGTATAAAAACAAAGGAGTGAAGAAAATAGAGAAAAATAAGTAACTGGATATAGTAGGAAATGATGTAAAGAAAATGTATCAGTGATTGTTTCTAGCAGAACTAGAGAACTGTGGAGAACTGTGTAGAGAACTGTGGAGTCCTGATTACAGACAGTGATTATATTTTTTTGAGGAATAAATTCACTACACATGTAATAATTAGACACGGAATAAGGTTTTTTAAAGGATAAAATAAATTTTATTCTCTCCAATACATTTTGCCTTTATTCTTTTCTCTATGCCAACTACTTACAAGCATTACAACTTTGAATTCTTACAATAAACTTATGAAATAGGTACTATCTTTTCCTCTTTTTTACAGAAGAAAAAACAGAGGCATACATAGAATAAGAAATTTGCCCAAACTCACAGCTAACTCACACACAAAATAATTGTATCAACAAATCAAGTACTTGCAGAATTCCTTCTTTGTAACTAGCATTACTGGATTCAGTGGTAGATCCAAAAATAAGTTTATAATCTATTGGGAAAATAATGGAATATTTTTAATAAGAGAATGACCACTAAACAATAATTTCTTTGGGGAATATATGAGGATATGAAAATCACTGCACCAGTATTGGATTTTTATATTTTAAACTTTTTCGGAGCTTTATTGAGGTATAATTTAAATACAATAAAATTCTAAAATGTCAATGACAAATGTACCCAGTCATGTAACCACCACCATCACGATAGTTAATGTAAAACATTTCCATCACTCCAGAGCGTTTCCTTTTAGCCTTTGGTACTCAGTATCCTGCCACCACCTCAGACCCTAGCAACCACTAATCTGCTTTCTGTCATTGTAGTTTTGCCTTTTCTTGAATGTAATATAAATTGAACTGTACAGTACGCAGTCTTCAGTGTCTGGCTTCTTTCATTTAGCATAATACTTTTGAGAATCATCCACCTCGTGTGTATCAGTAGTTTGTTCATTTTTATTCCTGAGTAGTTTTCCATTTTATGAATGTACCACAGTTTGTTTATCCATTCACCTATTAAAGGACACTTGAATTGAATCTAGGTTTTGACTCTTGTTAATAAATCCCCATAAACATTCAACTACAGATCATTGTACAGATAAATGCTTTCAATTCACCATGCAAAAGTTGACACTATACAGCAGAAGTTAATGTAGGAGGGCACCTAAAGGTAAGAGGAAGCCCATAATAGAGAAGTTCCCCCATATAAAGAGAAAAGAATTTTAAGAAGGATGTGGTAATCAACATGCCTTAAGTACATATGTCTTAGAGAGTCATATGCCTTAGAGGAGGACTAAAGAGGACAAAAATTGGAAGTTATTATATGAAATTATTATCAGAACATTGGAACTTGGGGAAAGAATTATCAGTACAGTTGTGAGGATAGAAGCCAGATTTCAAGGAGTATAAAGAAGCAGTAAGGAATGCAAACTGCAAGTATAGCCTACCCTTTTAAAAGTACTGGCAGTAAAGAGTGTGGAAGAAAAGAGAAATGGCGATTTTAAGAGATATCCAATTTCAAGGAAGATTGTGGAAGATTTGGGTGGAGGCTGATCTTATTTGTGGGAAGAAAAGAGAGATAGACATTGCACAGAGGAGATCATTGATGCAGCAAGGTTCCAGAAGAGTGTGGAAAGGATAGGAACAAGAGGCACCTGCCTTTAAAAAGGGTCTCTTACAAAACAAAGACAGGATGTTAGATTATATATTGGTGGTGAGGAGAGTTTGGCAATAAAAATCTCCTTAAAATGAAACCAGGAAAGGTCAGGGAGCCATATCAAATGACCTTAATCTTACCCAAGTAGTTAAGAACCATATTTAGAGCTGAGATACTAGAACGTGTATAAAGTTTGGGCATCTACCATAGGAAAAGATCAAAAAAGGTCAGGAAAAGATGCAAGAACTAGCAAGCAAAGTGAAAAATCCAGCTGAAGTTCAGTAGCACAAATTTATTGTGAACTTGATCATTGTTTTGTGACTTTCCTCAGAAATCAAGGTCTAGGAGAAAAATCAGATGACCAGAATAAGAAGACATTTCTTTCCTGGGTTAAGAACGGGCTTTGCAGATTTAACAAAAGACTGCAATGAGGGATTGCAGAGGGATTATTTGAGTTAATGATGAGATATGTTAAAATCATGGGTCCGAGCATTAGTAAGCAAGCAAGTAAAAAAATAAACTAAATGAAAAATTAATCAGGAGAGCTAAATTATCACGAGATTATTGGTGGGGTGGGAGCAAAAGGAGAGAAGTCTATAGGTATAAAGGAGTAAGGCTAAGGAAGGAAATATTATTGTGGTCAGAGAGTAGTGATAGCTGGCCTTTAGAATTGACTTACTGAAGAAACAGTTAAATGGGCTAAATAAAGAACATGTTGGGGAGCAAGTTGCAGGAAACGGAATTGCTACAGATCACTTGTAAAAGACAAACTACTGCGAGACACGGTGAAAGACAAAATGTGGCGATAACTAAAGATCTATTAAGATAGTTTTGTCTTTTTCTGCAACAACACAGATTGCCTCCAGAAAGACTGAGGCTCTATCACCAGCACCACATCAAATCAAAGAGCAGAGACAAGCAGTTGCCGGTTCTTTGATTGTGTACTGTTTTTTTTTTTACAATCCATTTATCAGTTTTAGTGCATACTGCTGTCATGCTTACCCTTTCATTTGCTACCACAGTCATAAAACTGTTGTTGTATAGTACATTTCAACTATCTGTCGCATCCCCCAAGTGTACACTGGCAACTTAAATAGAAAAGATTTGATTTTGTTAAACTCAAAGATTTGATTTTGGTAATACTTTTTATAAGCAACACCAATATACTCTTACTGAACATAACAGAAACAAAAATATGAGGATAAAATAATAAAAGCACCCCGTTACAAAATTGGGGGTACAGGATGGGAGCTTGGAACCAAAGTTAAAGACAAAGCCCAGTTATATGAATCTAGGAATTAGTTATAAAGTCCAACCCAGAACCATGGCAGCAGTTGTAAGATATGCTTGATACAATGAAAAGACATGGATACACCAAATTTCCTACAGAGGTTATCACTGGAGGGTGGAGCAGGGAGGAGGAGAAAGATATATTCACTTTAACTCTTTATACTTTTGTAACGTTTAGGTTTTTAATGCCAAGTATGTATAACTTTTGAAAAATTTTTAAGACTGAAAAAAGAAAAAAAGGAAGGGAAGGAGGAAGGAAAGAAGAGATTTACCACCTGTCTAACTTTGGGCAATATATTTAACTTATCTATCTGAGCATCAATTTCTTCATTTATAAAATGGGAATATCAAGAACTACATTGCCTGTTTGTTCAGTCAACAAGTATTTAGTGAGTTTATTGTCTTAGCTGCTGTGAGTTGGCAATAATGTTGTGAGAAATTGAATGAAATGATTCAGATGATGTGTCTGGCACCGAGGAAATGCTCAATAGATGTCAGTATTTTCCTTCCATTTTTCTGTATAAAAGCAGAATTAGTCTCAGAACTTGAGGCGAATTAAAACAGTCTAAGCTGTAGAGATTGGTGAATGAGAAAGCAGAACACGGGCAGATCCTGTGTAAATCAGTCTACCTCCATGTCGCCTGAGGGAGTAGACTCCTGAGAAGCCTGAAAGGTCCCAGAGTCCTTGCATCTACTCTGAGTCCATTCTTGCACCAATAAGGTTGAGCTGCAAGCCTGAAGTCTTCTTTTCATCCTTAATAACTTGCATTTTGGAGTAGATTAATCTTAATTTCATCCTGTAAAAAACTGTACCCTACAAGTAAATTTATAGTTTCTTGAAGTATCTCACTTACTTGTTGCATGAAGGCTCTCCAAATATTGGCTGTTCATGTCTAATCTTAAAGATTAAGTGATAGTAAAAAGCTAAAGTGTGATATTAAAAAATACAAATGTCTCTAAAAATTGAATCCTGGTGATGAAAAAAAAAAAGCATGATTTTTCTTCAAGGTTGATCTCCTGCAGAATCTCTTTAGGGAGGAAGGGGTGGTGGTGCTGAGGGCAGCCAACTCATGATCTATCAATCTCCTCATTAAATAAGGTTGTTGTGAAGAATCAAATGAAATGATTTGGGTAATGTGTCTGGCACAGAGTAATTGTGTCTGGCACACCGATTATTACAAAGCTGCCAGATTCAGTCAGCTAAATACAGTTTCCTCATCAGTTACCTTACGATTCTGTAATAAACAACCATTAAAAGGCATTTTTTTTGCAATCTCATAGAAGTATCTACTCATGACTACATTTTGAAAAGCTATCAACCCAATCACTTATACTCATTATAATGAGACCCCGTTATCCTGATTTTCAAGGCATTGGAGAGGACAAAATTATGAACTGGAAATCCTTACATGTAGGAACAATTTAATATGAGGATTAGATTTGAGCTTTAGATAGATATAGTTGAGAGGAAATCTATTAAATAAAAGTGTTGTAAGAGAATCAGAGTCTTCGAGAGAAATTATGTTTTCTTACTTATGAGAGAGAGTTCACAATTTACTAATGCTGTTCTATCGGAATCAGAATGTCTTGATCTCTGATTTGTGGATACTAGCTCTGCCATAGATTATATTAACTTGCCATATAATTTTGAACATCTCATAGACTCATATTTTCCACTGTGAAATGAGAATAGTGCTAACGGACTTGCCTAACTCATGGGTTTGTGATAAAATCTTAAATGAGATAATGTATGTAAATGCATTTGGAAGTGTGTAAAGTACTATATAAATATAAAGGGATATTCTTTAATTTCCGTCTCTTCAATTCAAGCATTATTCTCCAATTTAACACATACCGTTTGGCCCTTCCGTCAGTCTGTGTGTATACAATATGAAGAATGATCTGAAGTAATTGTGCTGTATTTATGTTTATCCACCAGTCTTTGATTAAATAAAAAGGAAAACAATAATGTTAAAAAAAACAGTAGTTTTCAAATATTTGTGTTTATTTTTAATCAATGGCATTCTTTATTCAAGTGAAATAATGGAAAGACCAAGGAAATCCTAAATGTAATATAAGTAAAGGAAGAGCTGCTGCATTTAAGTTGGAATATGACCTCTGCTGGCTAAGCCCAACCACCCCTCCCCATTCCTCCTCACCCACCATCTGTAGACCCCTGAGGCAAGCCCACCAAACACAAGCAGAAAACTCTTAATCTAATGATTGGAAAATGATTCCCACCTGATTTAGTTTCAAATTATTCAAAATATTCATGCACATTTTACTTCCCATTTACTGCCTTACTTTCAAAGGCAGGTACCATGTTCTCAACTGATTCTGTATCTACAATGCGAGGCAAATTGACAGGCAGCCCAAATACCATGCCTTATCAGATCTTAAATGTCATCAATTATAAGATGCACATTATTTTATGTACCACTAAGAAAGAAAACAAGTTCTGTCCTGGCCATCTTTTCATAGTTTCTTATCATGATATATTATTTTGTAACCCACAGATTAGCAAAGTTGAAAAACATCCATAATATTCATTGCTGGCAAGGGTATGGGAAAACGGACTCTCTCAGACAATGCTGGTAGGAATGGAAATCATTAAAAGCGTACTGAAAATTGGCCTCATTAACTTATTTATTCACTGAATGTCTGCTATGTATAATAACAAAGAAACTGGAAACAAGTCTTACCCCCAGCAGAACCTACGTTCTTATGAAACAAAATAAACAAATTAACAAACAAATATACAGTGTCAGTTATTGATAAATGTTATGACAAAAAAGATTAAGCAAGATAAGAGGGAAAAGAGTGGCAGGAAGTGCTATCTTAGATAGAGTGGTCAGAGAGGCTCTTCCTGAAGAGGTAACAGCTAAGCATATAATTGAATGAAGTAAGAAAACAAAGGTACCTGCAAGAGCTAAGGGGGCATTCAAGAGATGACAAGGAGCCCAGTGTGTATGGAACAGAGAACTATGGATTCCAAAAGTGTACTGGGAAGCCATTAGAGGATTTCAATAAGGCATTGACATAGTCTTCGCATTTTTAAAGGATCACTCATTCTATGGTATGTAGAGTAGATCTTAAAGGGACAAGGGTGAGAGCACTTAGGAGACAGGGGCAGTAGTTCAGCTGAGATGTGATGGTGTCTTTGACTACAGTGGTTGAGCCAGAGACAGTGAAAGGCAGTCCAATTTGGGATATATTTTGAAGATAGACCTGAATGAATTAGCTGGTGGATAAGATGTGGATTATAGGAGAAAGAAAAGAATCAAGGATAGTTCTCAGTTTTTGGCTTAAGAAACTGAGCAGGGGCAGATAATAAATGAAGAGCAGTTTGAGGAGTGGGGTAGGAATAAATGTATTGATTTGATACATGTTAACCTTGAAATGTCTATTAGATATCCAGATCGTCTGAAATTCAGGGAAAGGTTAGGCTAGAGATATAAATTTGGAAGTCATGGGACCAGCTGAGATCATGTAGGAAGCAATTCTAGATAAAGAGTTCCAAGGACTGAGCTTTGGGGCATTGCAACATTTAGATGTTAGGAAGAGGAAAAGGCTCCAGCAAAGGAGTAGTCAATGGGTAAAAAGGAAAACCAAGAGAATAAGAAGCCAGGAAAATGGTGTTGCAAGAAGGATTTACCAAATTGCAAATTATATATCCAAAGTCTCAAGATTGTTTTTACCTATTGACCATGCTTTAGCAATCTATACTGAAGAAATATTCATGTATGTGTACAAGGATTTAGCTACAAAAAATATTCATTAGACTGCTGTTTAGAGTAGTGCAATTATAAACTACCAAAATGTTAATAACGAATTATTTTTAAAATAATTAGGGTTCCCCATTCAGTGACAAAATAATGTGAAAGCTAAAAACTAAACGAATGTTCTTTTATGTATTGCCTTGAAAAGGTGCCTAAGATAAAAATGAAATAAAAATACGTCTTGCATTCACATCAAATTGGTATCTATAGCACAATGCCATTTTAGAAAATAAGCTATAATCTATGTGAGTTTATATATGTATAGGAAAAAGTCCTGAAGAATTTGCACCAAATTAACAGTGATTTTCTTTGGGCGATTTTTACTTCTTTAAATTTTCTACATTGTCTAAACCTATTTCCATTTTTAAAAAAAAAATCATATGCTCTATTGAGGCTTCACAAATTGTACTGAAATTGAGAAGCCAACATCCTTCCTTGAATCAACTCACAGATGTCACTTTTCACCACTCTAAGAATTTGCATCTAAGTCTAAATGCAATGCATGTATTATGTTCTTCCCCTGTACACCCCTGCCCCAGAAAAATTCAAATTACTATAAACTATATGAAATTCTGATACTCAATCCGATTTTTTGGCCTATTAAGAAAGCAATTTCATGTAGTTCAACCTATTATTTGAAGTTTAACTTAATACTATGATTCAAGATCTGGGAGACCCTAATTCTAATAGATTATGTCATAAATATTGATTCTTTCTCTCTGCCCACCACCCTTAGAGGTTCCATCCCAACTTGGAGAGGCAACTGTGGTGTAATGACAAGAACCCTAGACTGAGGGTCAAATAGACAACTTTTTAAAACTTTACTGAGGCCTAATTTAAATGAAACAAACTGCATATAATTGAACTGTGAAATTTGATTAGTTTTGACCTGCGTATGCAATTATGGAAACATACCACAATCAAGATAACAAACATTTCAATCACCTTATAGAAATCACCTATGCACTTTTCCATCCCTCCCTCCACCTCCATTCCCAGGCAACTACTCACCTACTTTCTGTCACTATAGATTGGTTTACATTTCTAGGATTTTATATAAACGGAATCATACAGTGCGTACTCTTTGATGTCTAGCTTATTTCAATCACCACACTTATTTTAAATCCATCCTTGTTGTTTTGAGTATCAGTACTGAAAAATTTCAAAAATCAGAAGATCATTGCTCTTTATTGTTGATCATGCATATTAGTACAGACTCATGGATATTTATTTTATACCTTGTGTTATAATCTATTATTTATTTTGTTGCTCAAATTGTTCCAGCTTTGGCCACTGGGATCTCTTTCAGTTGGGTCCCGTGTCCCTTTGATGTATCCCCATCACTGAGGGTTTTTTTGGTTTATTTGTTTTCTCGCTTGATTACATGTTTCCTTGCTTTCTGGCAGTACAAAAAGTTCCAGGCTCATATTGTACATTTCCTTCCCTGGCCCTACAATCAGCCATTCCTCCAAGAGCCCTGATTCCTTTTATTGAAGAATGGTATTAGTAACCAATATATGAGCACTGGTTACACTCATTTTTTTTTGGCATTACTGTTCAATTTTTGAAAAGACTAATTTTTCATTTAATTGCCTTTGGAACTTTGTCAAAATTCAATTTTCCAAAAGGAAGGAAATTCTGACATATGCTAGAACATGGGTGAATCTTAAGAAGATTATGCTAAGTGAAATAAACCAGTCAAAAAAAGACAAATATTGTATAATTCCATTTATGTGAAGTATCTAGAGTAGTCAAAATCATAGAAACAAAGTAGAAAGGTGGTTTCCAGGGGCTTGAGTGAGGGGGGAATTGGGAGCTGTTGTTTAATGGGTATAGTGTTTCAGTTTTGGAAGATGAAAAAGCTGTGGAGATTAGTTACATACAATGTGAATATACTTAACACTGCTAAACTGTATACGTAGACATTGTTAGGATGGTAAATTTTATGTCACGCATCTTTACCACAATAAAAATATTTTTAAATGCATGAAATAAGAAAGAAATAAAGTAGACATAACTACAAAAAGATCAGTTGTTTGTATTTATGTGGGTCTATTTCTGTACTCTAGATTCTTTACCAATAAGCTGTGCATCTATCCTTTGACCAATATCATTATATCTTGGTTAGCTTTATAGTAAGACTTGAAATCAGCTGGTGTGAGTCCTCCAACTTTTTCTTCATTTTCAATGTTGTTTTGGATATTTTAGTTCCTTTGCTTTTCCACATACATTGTGAACAAACTTTTCTATATCAACAAATATTCTGCTATGATTTTGATTGTGATTGAATTGAATGTATAGATTTGTTTGGAGAGAATTGAAATTTAGCCATATTGAGACATTTTATCATTGTTTAGTAATTTTCAGAAAACAGACACATATATTTTGTTAAATTTATATCTAGGTATTTCATGCTGTGTGTACATTGTAAATGGCATGGATTTTTAAATTTTGTTTTCCAATTGCTCATTGTCAGCATTTGGAAATACAATTGACTTTTTTATTGACCTTGTATCATACATTGTTAATCTCATTTATTAGTTCTAGGAACAATTTTTGTAGGGTCCTTGGAATTTTCTATTTAGAAAATCATGACATCTGTGAACAAAGACAAAAATTTATTTCTTCTTTTCCAATTTGTATGCATTTTATTTCTTTTTCTTGCCTCATTTCACTCAAGAAGACCTCAAGTATAAAGTTGAATAAGAGGAGTGAAAGTAGACATCTCTTCTTGATTCCTACTGCAGGTAAAAAGTATCATCTTTCACCATTAAGTATGTTGTCACTTGAGAGATCTTGTTTCATTTTGTTTTGTTTTAGATGTTTGTTTTTGTAAATTCTCTTTGTCGGATTAACTTCCCCTCCAATTCTTTGTTTGTTAATAATTTTTAAAATTATTAATTGATGCTGATTTTTGTCAATTTATTTTTCCTGCATCTTTTGATATGATCATATACTTTTTCTTCTTTAATCTGTTATTATGGTGGAGTAAATTGATTGATTTCCAGTGATGAACCATCCCTACATTTCTGAGATAAACGCTTTTTGGTCCTGATGTGTTATTTTCAGATATTATCGATTTTTATTTTCTAATATTTTGTTCAGGGCTTTGTATCTATGCTCATGATGGATATTGAGCTTCTAGTTTTCTTTAATGTCTTTCTCTGATTTTGATATCAGGATGATGTTGACCTCTTTTTACTGGAAGAGATTGTATAGATTTAGACGTATTCCTTCCTTAAATGTTTGATAGGATTCTCTGGTGGAGCCATCTGGACCTGGAGTCTTCTTTTTGGAAGTTTATTTAACTATGAAATCAAATTATTTAATAGATATAAGACTATACAGTTACTTATTTCATCTTGAGAAAGACTTGGTGGCTTGTAGCTTTTAAGAATTAGTCCAATTTATCTAAGTTTCCAGATGTATACACATACAATTGTCCTCAGTATTCCTGTATTATCCTTTTATATCTGTAGGTTCTGTAATGATATCCTTCCTTTCATTCCTGGTATTGGCAATTTGCATCTTAACTCTTATCTTTGTTAGTGTTGCTAGATGTTTACCAATTTTATTAAAATTTTTCTAAGATGCAGCTTTTTGTTTCATTGACTTTCTCAGTTGTTTTTCTGCTTTCATTTTCACTGATGTCTGCTCTTATCTTTGCTACTTCCTTCCTTCTGTATTCTTTGAATTTAATTTGCTCATCTTTACTATTTTCTTCAGATGGATGCTTAAACCCTTATTTTGAAAACTTTTCTTTTCTAAAAGATACATTTAGTGCTACACACTTCCCTCAAAGAATTTCATTAGATGCATCTCACAAATGTTGCAATTTAAATTTAATTTAATTCAAACTATAATTTCCCTTGACTCTTCCTCTTTTATTCATTGGTTATTTAGTAATGCTTTCCAAATATTTGAGGGTTTTCCAGATATCTTATATCTCTGTTATTAATTCCTAGTTTAATTTCATTATGGTCAGCAAACATACTTTGTATGATTTCTATTCTTTTAGAGTATTAAGTTTTGTTTTATGACCCAGAATATGTTCCATCTGCACTTGATAATAAGATGAACTCAGGCTGCTGCTAGTGTTGTTTACATCTTCTCTATACCCATATTCATCTCTTTTCTAAGTTTTCTATCAATTACTGAGATACCTATTGATGTCACTATATACAATTGTGGATTTGTCTACTTCTTTCCGTTCTATTACTTTTTGTCAGGTGTATTTTGAAGATCTGCTGTCAGCTGCATATACATTTAGGATTTATATGTCTTCTTGGTGAACTGATTCTTTTATAATTATGGAATTCTCTCTTTGTCCCTGGAAATATACCTTGCTCTGAAGTTTACTTTGTCTGATACTAATATAGCCACAATAGCATTTTTTGATTAGTATTTTTGTGGTATATTTTCTTCCATAATTTTACTTTTAACCTATATATGCCTTTATATTTAAAGTGCATTTCATATAGACAGCATATAATTAGGTCTTGCTTTTATGATTCAATTTTCAATTTATATCTTTTAATTAGCATCTTTAGATTATTTACATTCAATGTAATTGGTGGCATGATTTGATTTTTGTAAATATTTATTTATTTATTTATTTAGCTGTGCCAGGTCTTAGTTGCAGTACACGGGATCTTTGTTGCTCTGTGTGGAATCTTTAGTTGTGGCATGCGAACTCTTAGTTGCAGCATGTGGGATCTAGTTCCCTAACCAGGGATCGAAGCCGGGCCCCCTGCATTGAGAGTGCAAAGTCTTAGCTACTGGACCACCAGGGAAGTCCCCACAATTTGATTTAGATATGACATTATTTGTTTCTGCTTGTCCCCTCTGTTTTTGTTCTTTTCTTTTTCTTTTCTTTTTTTTTTTTTTAAAGAGCCCTTCCAACTTTAGAGGCTCTGGGATGGACACCTTTTTTTCTTTTCTTTCTTTCTTTCTTTCTTTCTTTCTTTCTTTATTGGCTGCATCAGGTCTTAGTTGCAATACGTGGGCTCATTCGTTGTGTTGCATGCGCTCTTCATTGCGGCGCTTGGGCTTCTCTCCTCTCTAGTTGTGGCACACGGGCTCTAGAGTGCATGAACTCTGTAGTTGTGGCACGCAGGCTCCAGAGTGCATGAGCTCTCTAGCTGTGGTATGCAGGCTTAGTTGCCCCATGGCATGTGGGATCTTAGTTCCCCGACCAGGGATCGAACCTGAATCTCCTGCATTGGAAGGCGTATTCTTCACCACTTGACCACCAGGAAAGTCCCTTTTGTTCTTTTCTTACCCTTTTTCTACTTTCTTTTGAATTAGATGAATATTTTTTTCTATTCTAAATCAATTTGTATATTGGATTCTTTGAATTTTTTCTTTGAATTATATTTTAAATAATTTCTCTAGGGATTACAATATATACAACTAACCTTTTGCAATCTATTTAAAGTTAGTATTGGACTTCCCTGGTGGTGCATTGGTTAAGAATCCACCTGCCAATGCAGGGGACCCGGGTTCGAGCCCTGGTCCAGGAAGATCCCACATGCCACGGAGCAAATAAGCCCGGGTGCCACAACTACTGAGCCTGTGCTCTAGAGCCCGTGAGCCACAACTACTGAAGCCCACACGCCTAGAGCCCGTGCTCCACAACTAATGAAGCCACCACAATGAGAAGCCTGCGCACTGCAACAAAGAGTAGCCCCCGCTCGCCGCAACTAGAGAAAGCCCGCATGCAGCAACGAAGACCCAATGAAGCCAAAAATTTTTAAAAAAATAAAATAAATTTATTAAAAAAAATAAAGTTAGTATTTTGTGACATCAAGTAAAATATAAAAGTCATTTAACCAAATAGACTCTTATACATTTTTATGTAATATTTTTCATAAATATAATATCTACTTACACTGAAAACTCCACAAGACAATATTACACCTTTGATTTCAATAATAATACATATTTTTAAAAACTTAGGAGAAAATTGTCTTTTGTATTTACCCATATATTTACCATCTCTGAGGCTCTTCCTCTATTCCCGTGGATTCCAGTTTCCCTCTGATATAATTTTCCTTTATCTTGAAGAACTTTCTTTAGCATTTCTTGTAGAACATGTCTACTGTTGACACATTCTCTTAGTTTTCCTTTTTATGAGAATGTCTCAGACATTTTGCCTATGGTCTTGTTTAGACTCTGGGTCCTGGGACTTGTGGTCTTTTGGAGAATGTTGATGCTTTTGTTTTACCAGGTAATCATTCTGTGAGGTTCAGACCATAAATTCTGTCTTGCCTTAAATGGGTGGCAGTTCAAATTTTAGTTTAGAATGTGAAATAGCCATACAATGGAACACTTTTCATCCTTAAAAAAGAACAAAATACTCATATCTAATACAATATGGACAGACTTCAAAAACATTATGCTAAGTGAAATAAGCCAGATGCAAAGACCACATATTGTATGATTCCATTCATGTGAAATGTCCAGAAAACACAAATCTATAGAGACAAAAAGTTGATTAGTGGTTTCCAGGGGTGAGAACAAAGGTTAACTGTAAACAGAAACAAGTGATCTTATTGGGCTGATGGAAATGATCAAAACAGAACTGTAGTGATGTTTGTACAACTCAGTAAATTTCCCCAAAATCACTGAATTATAAAATTAAAGCAGATGAATTTCACAGTATGTAAAGTATACCTCAGTAAAGTTGCTAAAATATTAAATCTTATTTTATTTCCCAAAGAATTTGCTCTGCTTATTTGGATCTGTCTCATGCAGGTTTTTTTTCAGGGTTAATCTGAAACTTGCACATAGAAGATTCTAACCTCACTTCATTTCTAAAAGCCTTTGTTCTTCTCATTAGGGTCTATCCTATGCAGGAATAGCTGAGGGGTTCAGCTGAGACTTGTACAGAATTAGAGGACCCCTTCTCCAGCTTTCGCCCCTCTGTGATCCCTCCCACACTATCCAGTATTGTGGCTCTTCTTTTCCTTGTTCTTCTGGCCAGAAAGTTGATGAATTTTCTATCAGAGTTTTAGCCTGCAACATCACCACACCACTGTGTGACTGGGACCCACTCTAGACACAAAGCCGCACAAGGAACAAAAATGGGAAACTCACCCCCATGCTGGTCCCTTCTCCAAGGTTTGACTTCTCTCCATAATATTACTGCTTTTGTTAACTTTTTAGAGTCCTCAAGTAGCATTTTTTGTATGTTTCCATATTTTTCAGTTTTAATCAGCCAGAAGGATGGGCTGTAGTCGCCTTACATAGCCATAATGGAACTACAACTATGACAGACCTGGTTTTGAAGCCTAGCTCTGCCACTCACTAGCTGTATGACATTGAATAAATTACCTAACTTTTCTGAATCTATTTTATTTTTGTCTGTAAACTGAAAGCCATTTTTTTACTCAAAAAATGATAGAAAATGGGCAAGAGTAGGCCTCCTAAAAATAATACCATTATCATTAGCTACCAGAGAGGACAGACACTCTGTCTAAGTCTATTACTTTATTATAACTATTTGTTTAGCTGTCTATCTTCTCTACTAGAACAGAAGTTCTATGAAGCCAGGAACTGTGTCTTCCTCATTTATGGCTGTCTCTCCACAATACTTTCCACAGAATAAGCACTCCCTATTCATTCAATAAGTAAAGATCCTTATGGACAGTTGGTCCACTCAGTGCCCTACATTTTTAGTTCCTAAACCTTTAACTCCTGTGACATTCACCTTCACTTCATTCTAGCCACTCACTGCCATTGAAGGCTTCCAGACCTTGCCATCTCCTAGGACATCTCTACATCAGAAAGCCTTAACTGCAGTATCCCACTCTCTGGCCTCAATTCCTTATGCTTTCAGCAATCCCTTACCTTTCCCCTCAGCCTCAATATACATACTCCTGACTCATAGCGACTTGTTCTTTCTCCCAGTCTTTTGGTAAAAGGCTTGTAGCACCTTCGAGGCTATAAAACATCCTCGGAGAAATTTCTCAGGTTGCTTCTATTTCCTTTGGGCTCCATTTGATGAACAATGTGTGTTCAATAACACATCTTTATAGTAATTTTATGTAATATTAAAGATACAAAATGTAACTAGAGATATATAAATGTAATCCATTTTAGATAATTCATCTCTTAGCTTGAAGTCCTATATACTCAATGTGCTACACAATGTGCCAAGCTCTAAAAAACCATGTTAGGTTACCGTTACACGACAAAACTACATTTCTTCAAAAACTGATTCTCATTATGGAAGATCTCTAATACCATATATTTTATCTTTATATTGATTTGTACCTTGAAATGATTTCTATTGTCATGAAAAGCACAATTGAGGAATAATATAGACTTTTTGCTTTTTTAAAAAATGCAGGGCTTCCCTGGTGGCGCAGTGGTTGAGACTCTGCCTGCCAGTGCAGGGGACACGGGTTCGAGTCCTGGTCTGGGAAGATCCCACATGCCACGGAGCAACTGGGCCTGTGAGCCACAACTACTGAGCCTGCGCGTCTGGAGCCTGTGCTCCGCAGCAAGAGAGGCCACGACAGTGAGAGGCCCGCGCACCGCGATGAAGAGTGGCCCCCGCTCGTCGCAACTAGAGAAAGCCCTCGCACAGAAACGAAGACCCAACACAGCCATAAATAAATAATAAATTTATTAAAAAAAAAATGCAGAGCCTCTCAGCAGGGGAGTAAGGGTGACCCACTCCACTCAATCTTGATTCCTCCTTTCCCCTCCCAAGGAGGAGTGCTCAGCTTCTTCTCCAGAACTGTTATACCCTGAGGGTTGTGAGGAAAATCTGAAAAATGCAGGATCTTTTCCTGTTCACCCTTATCCATGTGTTGACCTAAGGAATTCAGGATATCTCCCAAACATGTCACTGTCTGACCATTCCCATGAGGCTGTTTAAATATGGTGTTACTTTAGGACCCAAATTTCCCTAGATGTGGATGTCTTAATGAGGGGTTGCTGGGAGGAAGCAAGGGGATCATGTACCCGTTCTGCAGAGAGAAAAACCTCATGATCTTCTCCAAACTTCTCAGAGCCCATGAACTGACATAAGTTGTCAGGAATCTACCAAGAAGATGTCTCTGGCCCCCACGTGTCCCCTCTCCTCCAGCTAAATGAATATTCTCTTTTTGTTCTTATGGTGGAGGCAACATCTCCATGGGACTGCTCTACTTTGAATGAGTTTCTAGAAGCAAGAGAGAGTTGAGCCTTCTCAATGTTTCACAAGATCTGGAGCAGCGTCAAGAATGGATTGTAAACTGATACATGAAGGTTCATAGCAGCATTATTCACAATAGCCCCAAAGTGGAAACAACCCGAATGCCCATCAATGGATGAATGGATAAATAAAATAAAAGCAGAAAAAGGAATGAAGTACTGACACATGCTACAACATGGAGGAACCTTGAGGACATTATGCTAAGTGAAAGAAACCAACACAAAAGACCACACATTATATGATTCCGCTTATATGAAATGTCCAGAGTAGGTCAATTTGTAGAGGCAGAAGTAGATTAATGGTTGCTTAGGGCTGGGGGTGAGGAATGGGAGCAGTGGTGAGTGACTGCTCATGGGTAGGGGGTTTCTTTTCGGGTGATGAGAATATTCTAATATTGATTGTGATGATGGTTATACAACTCTGTGAATATATTAAAAACCATTGAATTGTACACTTTAAATATGTGAATTGTATCTCAATAAAGAGATTCCTCAATACAATTCCTTTTCTGTTCAAAGGGGGAAAAAATGCATGGTGGAGAGATGCTTTTGAAGAAGTAATTTTCATTCATTCATTAGAAACGAATGTTTTTATAAAACTAGACAAATCAATATAGTCTGTCTTTTAATTCTGGTTTGGTGATCAGGGAATAAATTCCTCATCAGTGTCTTATGGTTCTTTAATATCATTAACCTAGGGCACTGGCAGATTTGCAAGTGATTTATATTACTTGATATAAATTTACATGTCTTTCTACTTTTATGTGTTAATAAAATTTTTACTTGTATTTTTTTTAAATAGCCAAGTCTCTGTGCTTAAGAGTAGCAATTTTTTATGATGACTTTGAATCATGAATTGTAATTGGTGATAAATTCATTTTTGGGGAGGGTGTTTCCCTGGCGTTTAGGGAGGTAAATGGGAGAGAAAAAAATGAGGAAAGATACCTTTTTCTGCTTATTGATAAATGCTGGCCCTGTTTTACCTAAGTCTTAATTTATTCCTGAACTAAAATTTCTTTCTTTAGTTTCTCTTTCCCTCATCATCCTTAGCCTGCTAGAATATACTGAATCTTGTTTATCCTAACCTAGAACCTTTTGGTTTCTCAAGGCAAAGATCACAAACGTCACATACCCGAGACAGTAGCTACATATATTTAATATGTCTAGCCACCCTCAAAAGGAACCAGTTATGACTACTAAGATATCATATATTTAAAATTCACATCATATACACACAGCCACACTACCAACTTAGGCTGAAGTATGTGATCTAAAAACCATAAAAAATTAGAACTGAGAGCAGACAGAGATAATATAATCCAACCCCTCATTTATTTTACAGACGGGGAAACTGAGCTCCTGAGAGGTTAAGTGACATGACCAGGGTCACACCCAAGCTATATCATTCTTTTAAATTGTACACTCACTCTGTAACAGTAGAATATTTTATAATGCTATACATGTTACACTATCGCCATTGCAGTCACACAATGATGCATTTTCCTCCTCCATCCTCATTTCATAAAATATAAAAATAATCACAGGGACTTCCCTGGTGGTGCATTGGTAAAGAATTCTCCTGCCAATGCAGGGGACACGGGTTCGATCTCTGGTCCGGGAAGATCCCACATGCCGCGGAGCAACTAAGCCCATGCACCACAACTACTGAGCCTGTGCTCTAGAGCCCACAAGCTACAACTACTGAAGCCCGTGTGCCTAGAGCCCGTGCTCTGCAACACGAGAAGCCACCGCAGTGAGAAGTCCGTGCATCACAACGAAGAGTAGCCCCAGCTCGCCACACCTAGAGAAAGCCCGCACGCAGCAACGAGGACCCAGAGCAGCCAAAAATAAATAAATAAATAAATAATCACAAATACCAGTTCATTGTCAGAACACCTGGTCTGCTCTTTTAGATCACAAGCATGAAATTGCCTCCATTTGATGTTTTGTTTTTCATTGCTGCAAAATGCAATTTCATTAAATATCATTGATTCATTTTTTTCAGCAAGTATTTGAAACCAAGTTCTTGAGGCTAGATGCCAAAGGTGATACGGGAAGGGTGTTACAAAGTAAGAGATGCATGTCTCAGTGCCACTGAAGAGCTTTGCAACTAGCTGGAGGAGGGAGATAAATATACAGAAAATGACTTAAGAACCATGCAAAGCTATATATCTGCAGGTGCAGAGGATTATGCAAACAATTATGTGTGTGCTGAGAAGATGAATCAGAATAATGGTGAGATCTAAGTCAAATGGGGTTAATTAAGCAATTTCCTGGAAAACGTGAGTTTTGTGCAAGATTATGAAACAAATTGAAATATTGTGGCATTGAAGAGTAAATAGCACTCTGTGGGGTAAGGACAACAGTGAAAGCATGGGAGTGAGAAGCTGAATAGTGCTTAGGGGCAGAAAGGAAATTAGTTTGGCTGTAACAAAGGGACAAATCCTAACTAGACTATAACAAACTAAGAGTATTGGTGCCTGGGATAAATACAGGAGCCAATTCCTGAATGATAGGATAAAGGATTTACATGGTACCTTCCAAGCACTAGATATCCATCCATTCATTAAACCAAGATTTATTGAGTGCCTATGCACTCTGTACTCTGTACTATGTACATACTAAGGCTTACCTCATGCCAGGCACTATGCTAAGAGCTTTAAACATTGTCTCATTTATCCCTCACAACAATACTATCAGTATTGTTGTACACAGTCCCCTGGTTTGTTTATAAGGAAACTGAGCCTCAGAGGAAATAAACGATTTTTCCAAAGTCACACAGCTAGCAAAAGGTAGAGACTCAGACCCAGAACTTCTGTCCCTAGAGCTCCCACTTGTACCCACTAAAGCTATAGGCATTCTTAATAGGATTTTGAGCAAGAGAAGAATATAATGAAAATACTATTCATAAGAGATTATACCAACAGGTATGTGAAGGATGAACATAAAAGCAAAGTTCATAATTTTTAAATGGCTCATATGAAATATTAACCATTCATTTAGTCACAATTAATATTAAAATGTGTACAATTGCCCCACTGAATTTTTAAATATCATATATATGAAGATTCTGACGTGAAAAGAGAAAGATTAAAACTTAATACCACCTGTTTCCTCTTCCCAGCTGTCCTGAACAATGAGAACAATACACACAAATTTCATTCTCTTCCCTGCAGGCTAGCATGCAAGGAGGTTTGATTTATGTACTTTTATGTATTTATTTAATTTTGGTAGGACATAAAATCCCAGGCAAAGAACTATTTTTTCTTTTCATATATCTACCAAAATTATCTAGAAGTCAAATATCCCTTGTGCAGCAGTTTTATGGTAAAAATAAAAACTACCAAAATGAATTGTTCAATTAGTTTCTGTCTCAAGGAAGAGTTATAGGCTTGGGGCAAAGACATCTAGATTAGAAACATGAAAAAATAAATAAAAATCTATTTAATCTAAAAAAATTTTTAAATTAACACGTATATGTTGAGTGCCTGCAATGAGCCAGGCACTGAGCTAGGTGGTTTTGTTTAATTGGTTTGCTTCTTTCCACATTAGATACCCAAGATATATTAGAATTTGTTTAAGATTAAAGAAAAACATATGCTAGAAAATGTTATTTCTAGAATCTCAAGTACTAGATCAATTCTGTTCCCTTTATTTGAAATGCCACAAAAACTGTTGCCAATTTTTCATTATCTGAACTCATTTTGGTATTTTAATAGTCAACTCCCTTTTCCCTGAGAGACTGAGCCACAGTAAATATAAACTTTGACCCTAGGCCTCAGCTGCCTCATTTGACAAATGAGCTATGATGGGTCTTGGAGATAACTAGTCTAACTCCCTAAGAGCGTAGGACAACAGCTAAGGAACTGCTAAAGTCCCTTCAAGCTCCAACATTCTCTAGCCTACAGAATGTCAGTTGGACTGTATTCTTTCCTCTTCCTGTGGTCATTCTTCTGGCTAATATATAACCATCTCTATTTACTTTGAGCTAAAAATGCAGCCTGGAAGAAACTCCAAAAGAAGGAAGTTTGAAGTTATTTCCTCTTAAGAAAACACTTTTACCCCTGAAGAAGTTGTAACATAGAGCATCAACAAAGTTAGAAAGAAAATGAGCATCTCTTAGATTAATGTCTAGCCTATTCATAAAGCCAATCCAGGAAGGAAATTCCTAAATTCTCCCGGGTAATCTTCTTGAGAAGCTAACAAATAGTGCCAAATATTTACATTCTTGCTTGAGACTGACTAAACCTTGGCTCCTTGAAAATATTACCTGTCTTCAATATCCCTACAGTACTTCATGCTGTGCCATATCCATGGTGAGAGCTCTTTACACCTATTTTTAGATGTTGATTGAGACTGTTGTTCAGTATAAGGCTCTGGTGACCTGGGAAACCAAAGCTCTTGAATAGAACTTGAAAAGAGTTTATCGTTTGCATGTGCTGGAGGTGACTGATCTAGTTCATTTTCATTCTTGTCAACATGTAGCTCCTCAAAAATATTCTTAGCTTACAGGATATGACTGAAAGAGTTTAAACAGTCATTTCAAATTCTAGCACAGGCAGAAACATTTTTAAGCTGCTCATTTTCCAAGGTCTGGCTAGTTCAGGGAATTAGATTATCAAAGCAATAAGATCACTGTCCAGTTTTCAAACTTTTTAAGCTAAAATTGAATCTGACCTTTTAATTTTTCAAAATTCTCTAACATAAATTTACATATTCTGTAAATTCAAATGCAAATTTGTGTAAATGTGAAATATAGTGTAAATCTGCAAATTCTGGATATAAAGTAAATATACACATATTCAATGATATATATATGCAAATTACATATACATCTATGCTTATAAATATACACACAGATAATTATAGAACAGGGGTCTTAGATTATTTATTTTAAATATGTTTGTCCTTCCGAAATAGTAAAACCTTGGTGGCTTGATATTTCTTCTCCCTCTTTCTTCCGATTCTCAGTCATTACAGAAGATACTACTGAAAATAGCAGTGATTTCTAGAACAAATTTGATAAGAATTAGAATATTCATTTGTATACAATCATTATTCTGCATAAAAGAGCTTAAAGGGGGCTTCCGTGGTGGTGCAGTGGTTGAGAATCTGCCTGCCAATGCAGGGGACACGGGTTCGAGCCCTGGTCTGGGAAGATCCCACATGCCGCGGAGCAACTGGGCCCGTGAGCCACAACTACTGAGCCTGCGTGTCTGGAACCTGTGCTCCACAAGAGAGGCCGTGATAGTGAGAGGCCCGAGCACCGCGATAAAGAGTGGCCCCCGCTTGCCGCAACTGGAGAAAGCCCTCGCACAGAAACGAAGACCCAACACAGCCAAAAAATAAATTAATTTTTTTAAAAAAAGAGCTTAAAGGAAGAGTAAAAAGAAAATCTACAAGTCATTGGTCCAGGTCTAGTCCACATAGGTCTAGTCTGTGTTTTAATTGATCCAACATTTAAAAAGCAAGGGATACCACTTTTTTTAAAATCCAGATTTCTGACTTCTCTTGAAAAATCAAAAGCTCTAGCAATACCAGGCATAACAATCCAGTGTGACTACAATCGGTAGGAAACAAGTAGCTGCTGCTCTCCTTAGATAGGACTATATTCTTCAGTACATCACAGCCAAACAGGCCATCTCAATTATTTTTTACATGCTTGGCCCCTATACTCATTGAAGCTTTCAACCACTGATTGGTCCAACCTTCTCACATAATAGAGGTTGACTAATTCAGAAGTTAGGTGACTATCCTAAAGTTATTCAAGGGAAGAACACAATGAATAGATATAGTCTTTGCCCTCAAAGAGTTTATAATCTGCTGCAGGAGAATAGACATTCATAATAAAGTACAGAATATGATCATCATGATAATAGAAGCATAAACAAAATGCAGAGAAAGCTACAAAAAGAGATCACATCTTGCTGGCCTACCAAGAAAGTCTTCACGAAAGAAGGAGCATCTCACAAAGCAGAAGATATCATCAGAAACCAGTTTTTCAGTTTTATCAGCACAAATTCTAGCTCTGACACTTAGCATTGAGACTGATGCTGTTACTTAACCTCGCAGGGCCTCAGTTTTCTCATCTATAAAATGGAGATAATAACAGAATGTACTGAACAGGATTGTTGTGAGAATTAAACGGGAAAATAGAGGTAACAAACATTGCACATAGTAAGCAGCTACCAAAATATTCTTCTTATTATTATTCTTATGGATAAAGTAGACTATTTACAGGTGGAAAAGGAAGAGATGATTCTACTCTGCAGGGTGAACATCTAGTTGGAAAAATATAGGGTATAGTCAAGGAATAGCAAGTACAAAATAGGGTTGAATTATAAATAAAGGTGAAAGCTAGGCACCTCCCCAAAGCGAGGGTAACGTCCTCCCAGAGACAGTGTGAGGACATGAAGGGAGAGCAAAAGCTGGTCAATCCATCCAGCTGACACAGCACCTTTCATCCTGTCACCTCTCTGGCTGACTGGGAGCTCCGGCCCTCCCCAGCCACACACCCATGTGATAAGCATAATAAAGAGATGTACAATGGAATATGAGAATGTTAGGGACAATGGATCAAGTCGAGGAAGTTATAAATGTCTTTCCCGAAGGAAAATAAGCTAAGATTTGAACGACGAGTGTGAGTTGACCAGCGAAAGTGGGGTAAGTGCATTCCTAGCTAAGAAAAGAGCATGTTCAAAGGCACTGTGGCAAGGAGCAGAGAGAATAGGAATCAAAGGAAGGCCAGTGCAGCTAGAGCACAAAGAGTAAGGCAAATGCAGGGTGAGATGACACTGGAGAGGGTGAGGAGGGTTCAAATCATTCAAAACTTTGTAGGTCTTGTTAAGACTTTTAAACTTTCCTCAAGATCAGTGGCAAGGAGAATTATGTGTTCATATCTATGTCTTGAAATGGCAGCACTGTGGAAACAGAATTGAACATGACTTAGAAGATTTCTGAAGTAGTCTCGGTGATAAAGAATAAACTGCACTAGACTAATGGTGGTGGAACTAGAGAAAAAAACCTGAGAGATATTTAGGAGGAGAAATGGAGAAAGCTAGTGAGGATTGAATGTAGCAAGGAAAGGAGAAGAAAGCAGCATAAGAGATGACTTTGGCTTGCATACCAGAATACATGGTGGCATTTTTGGTAGAGACCATTATATGGAGAGATAAATTATTTTTATTTTTGAGCATGGTGAGTTTGAGTGCCTTTAGGATAAAAAGATATGTTATGTAGGCAAACTCTAAGAGGCTGGAAGTAGACAAATAACCTATGCTAGAGATAAAATGTTGAGTCACCTGAACAAGGTGCTAATTCAAATGGTGGACATGAATGAGATCTCTTAAAGAAAGAGTACAGATTGAAAAAATAAGTGGTCCTAACACTGGCTAGGTAGTTTAAGATGAACCTGTACACAAGAGAGAAAGAAGGAAGCCAAAGATATAGATGGAAAACCCCAAGAGTCTTAGGAAAATTAAGACAATAGAGCATTTCGAGGAGTCAAAGTTTTAAACTACAGAATGCTGGCAACCAGAGTCAAAAAAAAAAAAAACCAAAAAACAAAAAAAGCCGGCATAGTTTTTCTTTTGGCTGTTACATCATGCAAGCCCATTTCTAATTCTTGCATCAAGTTCCCTTCTTGTGTCTTGTTGTTTTACAACAGTGAAAGTGTCTTGTTGGTTTACAATGGTGAACGTTTTAGTATGGAAACTCTTCCATTGCTCCTTCTTTATATAAAGAAGAGAATTCTGAAGTACACGGGGGAAAAGTAGGAACCAAGAGGATAAACAAAAAGTACTGCAAGTTCCCCCATGTACACTTGAACATGGTTTGTATATCCAAGTTTGCTATGAAAACAGCGACAACAACAATCTTAAGAAGCTGTAGGGCTTCCCTGGTGGCGCAGTGGTAGAGAATCCGCCTGCCGATGCAGGGGACACCGGTTCGTGCCCCGGTCTGGGAAGATCCCACATGCCGCGGAGCGGCTGGGCCCGTGAGCCACGGCCGCTGAGCCTGCGCATCCGGAGCCTGTGCTCCGCAACAGGAGAGGCCACAACAGTGAGAGGCCCGCGTACCACAAAAAAAAAAAAAAAAAAAAAAAGAAGCTGTATTCTTAGGCAACTTGTTGGGAGCATTTTCACTTCTCCCATTTCTGTAATTGTGATTGCCTGTCCTCCAAATGGAGCCAACTAATCAAACGGTTGCATCTTAGAAAAAGTAAAACCTGCTGTGCACATTACAATAATCACCAATTAATGCTAATGCAAGCTTTGTGACTGGTTGATGTTCTCCCTTCTCCTTTTGTGACGTAGATTGAGATAAAGATATTAGTTAAAATCACCATCTATTTACAAAGTCAGTCTGATTTCTAGTTATGCCATTACATTCCAAAATAAGAAAAGAAGAAAACAAAGAAACAACTGCTATCAGATGGCTCCAGTTTTGCATTTGTTGTTAAATAAATTAAAAGAAACAATAATTTTTTAAAATAACTTCATGTTCTGCCAACAATCCACACTTCACTCCTCTTGTTTTGTAGGCTATCAGTTTTAGCAAATGTAACCATTGGATCCCCGGACAATACCAGTCACAGGAAGCAATTAAGGGCCCAGATTATACTTAGGGCAATAGTGGTCTCAAATCTTCCATTCAATTTTCATTCTATTTTCATCTATTATTAATTGAACATCTACTATGTGCCAGGTATTCTTCTGGGTGGTAACAATAAAGCAATGAAACAGACATAAATCCTTACCCTAATGGGGCTTATCTTTTCCTTTATTTTGATTTCGTGAGGATTTCACCAATACCCCTTGCTAACTAGTTTGCCTCTTTGCTTACATGAGATTTGGAAGAAAAACATTCCTGAAGAACCCTTCCCTTTCCCTTTTCCTTTATTGATCCCGCTACCAGGAAATATATCCTGAGTCCTTTAGGAACTGTGGCAGAAAATTATTTGTGTGGCTTGGCATTCTACATTTCTGTACTTTTATCCTCTTCCTCTATCCTTACTCTGTATACTCAGTATACTTGTCTTGTAATTCCCCAACATGACAAGGTGAGTGCCTTGACTTCCCCAAAGGGTTTTGTTTTTTTAGCATTTTTAGTTCTTTTGTTTTTTTGTTTTTGGTTTCGTGGAGGAAAAGCAGACTTCAGCTCCCTTTCTTTATTTGAAAGTCGTCAACCTCTCCAGCCCACAATTCTCTTTAGTCTTTTCTAAGCCTGTGGTGGTGTGTCCTCTAGCAGATGAGACTCCTGATAACCTGGCTTGACATTCCAGCACTCCCAAAATTAACCCTTTACTCCACTATAAAAAAACAAAATAGGGCTTCCCTGGTGGCGCCGTGGTTAAGAATCCTCCTGACAATGCAGAGGACATGGGTTTGAGCCCTGGTCCGGGAGGATTCCACATGCCACGGAGCAACTAAGCCCGTGTGCCACAACTGCTGAGTCTGCGCTCTAGAGCCCATGAGCCACGACTACTGAGCCCGCGTGCCACAACGACTGAAGCCCACGCGCCTAGAGCCTGTGCTCCGCAACAAGAGAAGCCACTATAATGAGAAGCCCACTCACCACAACGAAGAGTAGCCCCCACTCACCTCAACTAGAGAAAGTCCGCACACAGCAACGAAGACCCAACACAGATTTAAAAAAAAAAAGGTTATTAAAAAATAAAATAAATAACAGCAATAACAACAACAAAAATGCAGAAAAAGAAAAATTTCCCCCTTGGGCACTCTTCTTGGTATTCTCAACTCCAAACAGCTATTATGTGGTGATAGTAGAGAACACAAAAACAAAAAGACATAATGAGGAACATGTTTTCCCCTCTCTGCCAAGAAGGAAATAGAATTGTGATACTAAAGGTATGCACATTTTAAAATTTTTTTGATATTGCCTAATTGCCTTCAAAAATTATGTAAAGTGACACACCAATAGTGTGTGAACGGCATATATATTAATTTTCTGTCTTTGCCAAATTGACTGACTAAAAATAGGTATTTTATTTTGTATTTCTTTATTACTAATGAGATGGAACATCTTTGTTTCTTGACCCTTTGTATTTCTTGTTTTGTAAATTGTGTGTTAATGTTCTTTTGCTTGATTCCTATTATCATTTCACTTTCTACCCACTAGCAGACACCTTAGATGCCTCATCCAACACTCCATTCAAATTGCTCTCCACAAGGTCACTGTCAACCACCTTTTACTAAATCTAATAGATGCTCTTCAGTGCTATCTTACACAGCCTCTCAGCAACATTTGATACAGTAAACTATTTCCTTTTTCTTGAACAGTATCTACCCTTAGTTTCCATGGCACAAAACTACCCTGGCTTTCCTCTCACCTACCTCCAGGCCCTTCCTTCTCATCTTGAGGACTTTTCTTCCTTGGTACATGGCAGAGTTCTACCTCAGAGTTCCATCCTAATCTTCTCTTCTCTTCATACAGTACTCACTGTCTCTAGATGACCTCATGACATAGATTATCATGTATATACTGATGATTCCCAAATCTCTATCTGCACAAGTTCTTTCTCCTGAGTTCCAGACTCATACAACTAATTGCCTTCCAGAAATTTCCATTTTTATGTCCTTTAGACACCTACAACTCAACATGTCCAGAACAGCATTTATCATCTTTCTCTTCAAAGCTGTTCTTACTTCTTTAAGCCACCACTCCTGGTATATCCTAATAGTCACCAAGGTCTGCCAATTCTACCTCCTAATTAAATTTCAAATCCATACACTTTTCTCTTACTCCCACTGATGCCCACCATCTTTCTTCTAGGTTACATAAAAATCCTCTTAAACAGACTTCTTGCCCACTCCAATCCATTCTCTACACTACAGTCATATTAGCTAAAGCTCAAATCTAATCATAGTTTTTCTTCCCTGCTTAGAACATCTTAATGGCTTCCTTAAGAAAATCCAACTTCTTAACATAGTTTCCAAGGCTTACATGATCTGACTTCTCCCCTTGTACCCTGTGCTTCAGACACACTTAAATGTCTTCCTTTCCCACAAATTCCAGTCCTTCAAGTACATTATTCACTATGACTACACTACTCACCAACCCCTTCATCCTCTTCTATCCTCATCCTCTCACCAACCTACTCCTAGCTGTGTCTGTCTACATTCTACCCATTTTTCACCTTTAACATTAGAAGCTGCTTCCTCAGGCAGATTTCTCTCACTCCCTAACTATTATTTAGGTGCTTCTCCCATATGTTCTGAGCACAGCTTCATTGCACTAAATTGTGATTAGTCTAGTTACTTATCTGCAACTCCCACTAGCTTGCAAGCTCCATGAGGACAGGGAGTATATTGTTGTTGTTTTCATTGTTACTATTTTGTAAATATAATAAGTGTTCAATAAATATTTATATTAATATTTGCCCATTTTTCTACTGAGGTGTTCATCTTTTCTCATTGAATTATAAAAGCTCTTTATATAGGAAGGGTTTCAATCTTGTGTCATTTTGTTGTAAATATCTTCCTACCAAAGAAACTACTTTTATGTTTCCTGAGCAAATTATTCCCTTTACTAACACCTTTCCTTTATATGTGCTATTCTCTCTGTTAGGAATGTACTCACTCCCTATGTATCATTTAATACCCACTCAAATGGCATTTCATCTGTGAAGGCTTTTCTGATTCCCTAATAATTCACTCCTTCCTCTGTATTCCCATAGGAACTTGTACATGTGTCAACTTCAAGAAATTAATGTTTTTATTTCTAGTGTAATTGTATTTTTGTGTGACTTTATCCTCCATTAGACTGTCAATTTAAAACCAAGGATTTTCTTATTCATGTTTGTATTTCCTATGTCTATCACTATGCCTGAAATATAGTAGTATCTTTAAAATATTTTGCTAAAAGAATTAATTTGGGCTCACAAGTGAACAATGTTTAATAATAAAATATAAAGACAAAATATTTTCTGCAAATACTTATAAATTCAGAACTTCAGGAAGTCCTGCCTGACTACTAACATCTCAGCTAATAGAAGCCGTAACAACTGTAAACTGGAAAGTCAGTTGGCAACCAATGATAAGTCAAGGAAAGACCCTAATTATATACACTGTTTGCACTTGTGTATGAAACATTCAGATAAAACTGTAAACCCGGGTTGCAGGTTAAGCAAAGATAATCCATATGTCCAATAGCTTTACCTGTAGTCCTCTAATACTTCTAGAATTTACTGCTTTTAACTTCTGTGGTTTTGAATGAAAGGAGAAAAATAATTGACAGAGATTTATCCTTGCCTACTGAATTGTACAAGGCAAAAACTTGAGATTTAAACTGTTTTGCTAATTCCGTTTAAAAGCACTTTCTAATTGCCCCTTTTTAAGAAATTGTTTTTGCGTTTGTTTTGGGTTCTTTTTAGAATCACTTCTACTTTCTTACATTTCTAATTAGACTTTACTGTTCAAAACCTGCCACTTCTAATTGACTTTAGAAACTTTTTAGCTATGTAACTCTTAAGAAGAAGAGTTTAGTTTACTTTTTGCTCTAAGGACGTTTTTCTGCTTAAATTCAAAGAGCATTTGAACTTGGCATTTTAGAACCAGAATGTAGAGCTAGATAAGACCAGTCACAGTTAAGGTTGTTCAACTGCCTTATTTCATAAGAGAAAAACAGATTAGGAAGGATGCTAAGTATCTTGATCAAGGTCAAACACCAAATAGCACAACCAGGGCTAGAACCAGATTTTCTGCCTTGCATTTTCCATTAAATAATAAGTGTCTTTTTAAAAGTTTGATCAACCATGTAACCAGTGATTCAGTAATCAGTAAAGACTGATTCATGATTCAACAAATATATAATGAAGGCTTACAATGTTCCAGGTACTATACAAAGAGCATGCATTAATTTTTAAAACTTTGCAATAGCTCTTGTTGTATGCATAGAGGACACAATGGGGAAATAAGATGGACAAGGTTCCTGGCCTAAAACTCTGATGGAGGTGGAGATATATCTTTCCACGCCCCCCACTAGCTCTCACTTTCAGTAACCTCTCTTTTCACTAACACATTCGATTCTCCCCACAGGAGGAGGAATGAATAATCTTATTGGTCAGATTCAATCACTCACTGAATGATGTTACCCTATTGGCTGAGGTCCCTTTGCCTCCAAAAGCAGGAAAGAGACTCCACTTTGGCTCTGCCAAAGTTTGCCTCACCCACAGGTTAGAAAGGCAGCACCAGCACCACTTCTGGACTTCACAGTGTCAACAGACTCTGCTCTCTTTTCCTGCTTCTCACCAGGGTGGGTAGATCGGCCTGAATGGTACTAGGGCTTAGGAACCTTCAATCCAGGAGGCGAGGGAGAAGAAGGCCCATTTTAGCCTCAGGCCTAACGTGTGTCCTCTAACAATTGTCCCTGTACTTCAGAGTTATTGGCCCCTACGCTTCATCCTTTGTGTGCATATTCAATTGGTTAGAACCCAGGAGTGAAGGTAGTGAATGATAAGCGTTTCTCCCAAGCCAGTTTAGTAGGAAAGACAGAATCAAACTAATAACTCAAAAATAATTAACCACACTTATACTAAGTGCTACAAAGACAAGTTTGGAATGCTACATGGACATATATATCACAGAAGACTTCCTGAGGTACGAAGACATTTAACGAGGACCTAAAAGATAATTAGGAGTTAAGATAAGCAAAGAGAAGGGGGAGGAGAAGCAAGAAGAGCTATAATCCTGAAGCCTGTGGAACAAAAACCACATTCACAGAATGATAGACAAGATGAAAAGGCAGAGGGCTATGTACCAGATGAGGGAAAAAGATAAAATACCAAAAAAACAACTAAATGAAGTTGAGATAGGAAACCGTCCAGTAAAATAATTCAGAATAATGATAGTGAAGATGATCCAGGACCATGAAAAAAGAATGGAGGCAAATATCGAGAAGATACAAGAAATGTTTAACAAAGACTTAGAAGAATTAAAGAACAAACACCTAGAAGAATTAAAGAAGAAACAAATATAGATGAACAATACAACAGTTGCAATGAAAAATACACTAGAAGGAATGAATAGCAGAATAACTTAGGCAGAAGAATGAATAAGTGACCAGGAAGACGGAATGGTGGAATTCACTGCCGTGGAACAGAATAAAGAAAAAAGAATGAAAAGAAATGAAGACAGCCTAAGAGACCTCTGGGACAACATTAAATGCAACAACATTCGCATTGTAGGGGTCCCAGAAGGAGAAGAGAAGGAGAAAAGACCTGAGAAAATATTTGAAGAGATTATAGTCGAAAACTTCCCTAATATGGGAAAGGAAATAGCCACCCAAGTACAGGAAGAGCAGAGAGTCCCAGACAGGAAAAACCCAAGGAGAAGCACGCCAAGACACACAGTAATCAAACTGACAAAAATTAAAGACAAAGAAAAATTATTGAAAACCACAAGGGGAAAACGACATATAACATAGAAGGGAACTCCCATAAGGTTAACAACTGATTTCTCAGCAGAAACTCTACAAGCCAGAAGGGAGTGGCATGATATATTTAAAGGGATGAAAGGGAAGAATCTACAACCAAGATTATGCTACCCGGCAAGGATCTCATTCAGATTCCATGGAGAAATCAAAAGCTTTACAGACAAGCAAAAGCTAAAACATATATACACTACCAAAATAGATAGCTACTTGGAAGCAGCTGCATAGCACAGGGAGATCAGCTCGGTGCTTTGTGACCACCTAGAGGGGTGGAATAGGGAGGGTGGGAGGGAGGGAGATGCATGGGAAGAGATACGGGGACATATGTATATGTAAAACTGATTCACTTTGTTATAAAGCAGAAACTGACACACCATTGTAAAGCAATTATACTCTAAGAAAAATGTTAAAAAAAAAAGTGATCTGTCAAAAAGGTAAAAAAAAAAAAGAATTCAGAACCACCAAACCAGCTCTACAACAAATGCTAAAGGAACTTCTCTAAGTGGGAAACACAAGAGAAGAAAAGGACCTACAAAAACACCCCCAAAACAATTAAGAAAATGGTCATAGGAACATACATATTGATAATTACCTTAAACATGAATGGATTAAATGCTCCAACCAAAAACACAGGCTTGCTGAATGGATACAAAAATAAGACCCATATATATGCTGTCTACAAGAGACCCACTTCAGAGCTAGGGACACATACAGACTGAAAGCGAGGGGATAGAAAAAGATATTCCATGCAAAAGGAAATCAAAAGAAAACTGGGGTAGCAATACTCATATCAGATAAAATAGACTTTAAAATAAAGAATGTTACAAGAGACAAGGAAGGACACTACATAATGATCAAGGGATCAATCCAAGAAGAAGATATAACAATTATAAATATATATATGCATCCAACATAGGAGCACCTCAATACATAAGCAACTGCAAACAGCTATAAAAGAGGAAATCGACAGTAACACAATAATAGTGGGGGACTTTTAACGCCTCACTTACACCAATGGACAGATCATCTAAACAGAAAATTCATAAGGAAACACAAGCTTTAAATGACACAA
>NC_041234.1:87543163-87544111 GCF_002837175.3 Physeter macrocephalus | reverse complement strand
ACCTCACATACACCAATGGACAGATCATCCAAACAGAAAATTAATAAGGAAACACAAGCTTTAAATGACACAATAGACCAGATAGATTTAATTGATATATATAGGACTTTCCATCCAAAAGAAGCAAATTACACTTTCTTCTCAAGTGAGCATGGAACATTCTCCAGGATAGATCACATCTTGGATCAGAAATCAAGCCTCAGTAAATTTAAGAAAATTGAAATCATATCAAGCATCTTTTCTGACCACAGTGCTCTGAGATTAGAAATGAATTACAGGGAAAAACATGTTAAAAACACAAACACATGGAGGCTAAACAATACGTTACTAAATGACCAAGAGATCACTGAAGAAATCAAAGAGGAAATCAAAAATATCTAGAGAAAAATGACAATGATAACACGACTATCCAAAACCTATGGGATGCATCAAAAGCAGTTCTAAGGGGGAAGTTTATAGCAATACAAAACTACCTCAAGAAACAAGAAAAATCTCAAATAAACAATCCAACCTTACACCTAAAGGAACTATAGAAAGAAGAACAAACAAAACCCAAAGCTAGTAGAAGGAAAGAAATCATAAAGATCAGAGCAGAAATAAATGAAATAGAAACAAAGAAAACAATAGCAAAGATCAATAAAACTAAAAGCTGGTTCTGCCATGTATGACAAACCCACAGCCAACATCATCCTCAATGGTGAAAAACTGAAACCATTTCCACTAAGACCAGGAACAAGACAAGGTTGCCCACTCTCACCACTATTATTCAGCATAGATTTGGAAGTTTTATCCACAGCAATCAGAGAAGAAAAAGAAATAAAAGGAATCCAAATCGGAAAAGAAGAAGTAAAGCTGTCACTGTTTGCAGATGACATGATACTATACATAGAGAATCCTAAAGATGCTACCAGAAAACTACTAGAGCTAATCAATGAATTTGGTAAAGTA
>NC_041234.1:87538197-87542822 GCF_002837175.3 Physeter macrocephalus | reverse complement strand
AAACTCTTAGAGGACAACATAGGCAGAACACTCTATGACATAAATCACAGCAAGATCCTTTTTGACCCACCTCCTAGAGAAATGGAAATAAAACAAAAAATAAACAAATGGGACCTAATGAAACTTAAAAGCTTTTGCACAGCAAAGGAAACCATAAACAAGACGAAAAGACAACCCTCAGAATGGCAGAAAATATTTGCAAATGAAGCAACTGACAAAGGACTAATCTCCAAAATTTACAAGCAGCTCATGCAGCTCAGTATCAATAAAACAATCAACCCAATCCAAAAATGGGCAGAAGACCTAAATATACGTTTCTCCAAAGAAGACATACAGATGGCCAAGAAACACATGAAAAGTTGCTCAATATCACTAATTATTAGAGTAATGCAAATCAAAACTACAATGAGGTATCACCTCACACCAGTTAGAATGGCCATCATCAGAATATCTACAAACAACAAATGCTGGAGAGCATGTGGAGAAAAGGGAACCCTTTTGCACTGTTGGTGGGAAATAAATCGATATAGCCACTATGGAGAACAGTATGGAGGTTCCTTCAAAAACTAAAAATAGAATTACCATATGACCCAGCAATCCCAGTACTGGGCATGTACCCTGAGAAAACCGCAATTCAAAAAGAGTCATGACCAAAATGTTCATTGCAGCTCTATTTACAATAGCCAGGACATGGAAGCAACCTAAATGCCCATCAACAGATGAATGGATAAAGAAGATGTGGTACATATATACAATGGAATATTACTCAGCCATGAAAGAACGAGATTGCATCATTTGTAGAGACGTGGATGAATCTAGAGACTGTCATACAGAGTGAAGTCAGGAAGAGAAAAACAAATATCGTATATTAACATATATATGTGGAACCTAGAAAAATGGTACAGATGAACCGGTTTGCAGGGCAGAAATAGAGACACAGATGTAGAGAACAAATGTATGGACACCAAGGGGGGAAAGTGGCGGAGGGGTGGTGGTGGTGGTGTGATGAACTGGGAGATTGGGATTGACATATATACACTAATATGTATAAAATGGATAACTAATAAGAAACTGCTGTATAGAAAAATAAATAAAATAAAATAAAATAAAAGAGAAGGAGGAGGAGGCAGAGCGTCCAAGAAAAAGGACCAGCGTGTGTGAAGGCTCTTTGGTATAAAAGAGCTGGATACATTCCAGGAACTGAAAGGAGACCAATGGGTCTGGAGCAGAGAGTGTAGAAAAGTCCTGTATCATTCACTATTTTTAAAATAATGCTTTATTATTACTGCTTCTTAACGATACATAATCTTGAGTTGCACTAATACACTTACACACACATCAGTGAAAATGGAGAACTACTCTGCTTGTGGTGGTGTCCATATGTCAGGAGGCTTTGCTGCATAGATGAGTTAATAACACTCAGTTAAAACAACAGTAACAAATCCAGATAACCAAAATGCCCTTATCTCCAACCAAGCCAGCCAAGTGAGGTATGGGTGTAAGGTATCTGTAAAATACCCATAGAAGACATATTGATTTCATTATCACATAGCTAGAGTTACTAAAAGTTCTTTCCCAGCCCCGTGTTTAACCAGCCCCATCTTCAAACATGAGCATCAGTGTTCAATTTATTAACTTCTTAAGATTTGTTTTGACAGCCACTGGTTTTTCTTTCTTCAGCAAGACAAATCAAAATATCAAAAATAATATACCCTTTTTCTCACTTACTAACCCTTGGAAACAGTGTCACTATACAATTCTTTTTGCCTAGCATTGTGCTCTTCTCAGAGGCCTAGTAACAGCCTATCAGTTTGACTGCACTGGCCAGCCCTCATCCCTGAAGTGCTTGCTGAATTTCCATTTTTATTAGTAGCTTCTGTTTCTTTAGAAGCTCTATCATCATTCACCTTTCATTTATCTGAAACAACCTGCATTATGGTAGAATTTTAAATTAAGCCATTGCTCAGTCATCTACTTGTTTATCTGCACTGTTTGTCCCACATACCATTTTCTTTCTTTTAGAAGTTTAAATTTTCACTCAAGACTCTCTTTATTTATCTTCAATGTTCCAGATAGTTGAGAAAGCTGGGGAAAGGGAAAATACACTTTTTGTTTCATTCCCCACAGCAACAAAGCACAGATTCATAGAATTTTTTGCTGAATGGTACCTTGGTGACTAGACCTTCTCTTTCATCTAAACCCCAATTCCCCCTCCTACCCCTACATTCTTGCTCTCAGGAAATGATCTATCTTCTTAAAGTGAAATCCCCCTAAAACATTCTCCCTAATCTACTCTTAACATCTCATGTTTATTGCTATAGTTATTCTTTCTCTCTTCCTATAAATCTCAAAGGAATAGGCACTACTTTACTTTTTCTACTGCTAAAACATCTCTGATTCTAAATTTTATATATTTCCACCTTCCTTTGGTTGTTAATTAAGATGATGATGATAGTGATGAGGAGGATTAAAACTAACATTTATTAAACACTTTCTCTGTGCCCAGCATCACCTTATTTTATCCTCACACCAGCCATATGATATAAGCACTATTATAATCCCCACTTTACAAATGCACAGACCATAATCCTCATAAATATCTGGATTTTAGGTGATTCATACTTTCTTCTTTGTATTTTCTGTACTGTTTGGATTGTTTACAGTGAACTACATACAACTTTTAATATAAAACACAACAGATAAAATAGAGCTTTTTTTTTTAATAGAAGGGAGTAAATAGAGTCATCAGGGCAGTTTATCTCCACTCTTTGATTCTTTTTCAACTACAATCACAAATGTGCCATTCCATCCATCAAAAAGTATTCCAGTGATTAAGAGGAACAAATTCCTATGTGTAAAATATGTTACAGGGATATATTGTACATCAGGGAATATAGACAATATTTTATAAATTTAAACGGAATATAATCTATAAAAATATTGAATCACTATATTGTATACCTGAAACTAATATAATATGTTAAATCAACTATACTTGAATTTGAAAAGAAGTATTTGAGTGCCTACCATATGCAAAGCAGTGTGAGGGAAACAAAGCAACATAAGCAGCAGTTGAAGACAGTTCGTTTCAAAATGAGTGGTGTTCATTTGTACCCTTTTATTAGATTCCACATATAAGCGATATGATATGATGTAGAAAACAAACTCATGGTTAAAAGGAGGTAAGGCGGGGGGAAATTGAGGGTTGGGATTGACATATACACACTACTATATATAAAATAGATAACTAATAAGGACCTACTGTATAGCACAGGGAACTCTACTCAGTATTCTATAATAACCTATACGGGAAAAGAATCTAAAAAAGAATGGATATGTGTATATGTATAACTGATTCACTTTGCTGTACACCTGAAACTAACACAACATTGTAAATCAAATATACTCCAATAATTTTTTTTTTTAAAAATGAGTGGTGTTCATGCCGCCAAGAGTTTAGAGGAAAAGGAATTCACTGTGATCAGAATGTGAGTAGGACTGTAGTCCTAGTCTAAGCTAGTCCTAAACTAGGCCTTAAATGTGAAAGGTGCTCAGATATCAGGAAAGAGAAAGCAATTTTCAGAAAGAAAGGAAGGCATGTCCCTATCCTGAGTCCCATTACCCTTTCTAGCCTCTCTCCTGCCATGATACTTAATCTCCTGATTGAGAAAACAATACCAAAAGCTAGCACTGAGGTATGAACATAATCAGGAGGAAGTCTGAGCCCTGGCTGGATTATTCTTCCCCTCACTGGCTTTCCTCAAAGTTTCTAAGTCATGAAACTAAACCTTGTGATATTTCACAGTAAGCAAATGTCTAGCTTACTTTCACACTTGCCTTTATTCACCTGCTTTAGGTTCAACTAAGAGCAAAATCTTTGAAGACACCTATACAATAATGTATAACAGGATATATAAAGTGGCACCTCCCTCAATCTTGTCTCCTCCACATAAATTGCGAACTACATTTAGTACAACTGTAAGCACAGTGCTGGGCACGTTAAAGACACTTAATCACTTATAAGGTGATTGATAGCTAACTTCTGTACTTTAATTACCTTTGTTCCAACATTTCACAATAATTACCAACTTCCACAAGAGTAGGGCTTCACAAAACTAAGGCAATTTATCTCCATTAAGATTTAGAGATTAAAAAAATAACATTTAAGCCCTTTTCAGTACCAAAATAAATTTCAAACCATAAATAAAGCCCATCAAGAAGCTAAGAACCTCACTGTACTGATCCTTTGATATATATCTCTACAAAATCTAGATCAATTTAATAGATCAGAACATAAAAGTTTATTCTCTTTTTCATAAACTATATAAACTTTACAGTGTTAGTTGCCATAGCAAAAGACATCTCAGAAATCCTTAGAGTTAGACTCTATGACATAAATCACAGCAAGATCCGTTTTGACCCACCTCCTAGAGAAATGGAAATAAACCCAAAAATAAACAAATGGGACCTAATGAAACTTAAAAGCTTTTGCACAGCAAAGGAAAACATAAACAAGACGAAAAGACAACCCTCAGAATGGGAGAAAATATTTGCAAATGAAGCAACTGACAAAGGATTAATCTCCAAAATTTACAAGCAGCTCATGCAGCTCAATATCAAAAAAA
>NC_041234.1:87522476-87538165 GCF_002837175.3 Physeter macrocephalus | reverse complement strand
AAATAGAACTACCATATGACCCAGCAATCCCACTACTGGGCATATACCCTGAGAAAACCATAATTCAAAAAGAGTCATGTACCAAAATGTTCATTGCAGCTCTATTTACAATAGCCAGGTCATGGAAGCAACCTAAGTGTCCATCATCGGATGAATGGATAAAGAAGATGTAGCACATATATACAATGGAATATTACGCAGCCATAAAAAGGAATGAAACTGAGTTATTTGTAGTGAGGTGGATGGACCTAGAGACTGTCATACAGAGTGAAGTAAGTTAGAAAGAGAAAAACAAGTACCGTATGCTAACACGTATATGTGGAATCTAAAAAAATGGTTCTGATGAACCTAGGTGAAGGACAGGAATAAAGACGCAGATATAGAGAATGGACTTGAGGATACAGGGAGGGGGAAGGGTAAGCTGGGACAAAGTGAGAGAGTGGCATGTACATATATACACTACCAAATGTAAAATAGATGGCTAGTGGGAAGCAGGTGCATAGCACAGGGAGATCAGCTCAGTGCTTTGTGACCACCTAGAGGGGTGGGATAGGGAGGGTGGGAGGGAGACGCAAGAGGGAGGAGATATGGGGATATATGTATACGTATAGCTGATTCACTCTGTTATAAAGCAGAAACTAACACACCATTGTAAAGCAATTATACTCCAATAAAGATGTTAAAAAAAGAAAGAAAGAAATCCTTAGAGTTAGAAGAAGTTACTTCAATTCCATCATATCCAAAGACCAAAAGGTGGCTTCACTCTTTCTTCAGTATTGATCTTCTGTCTCATTTTTCCCTCAAAACCGGCACTCTCTTCTATTTTGGAGTACTGATATCTGAAGTGAACTTTCCTGGAATGTCAACATCTAACTGTATCTTTCGCATTAGGTAAGTTAATTTTCTTCACAAAGACCATAATTTACAGGAGAGAACAGTAAAGTTTGTTCTTATAAAAAGATGTTTCTAAAAATAAAAAGGCATACAATTACTTATTACACCAGCCGTCAGATTTGCTTTTATTTTTAAGCCCCCCCACCCCACACCAGATAGATGCAAGTCTAAAAGGAAAGTGGCTCTAGTTTTAACATATCAATTTATTTATTGAAGAATTTTGAAGGAAAGATGCATGATGTATAGGATTAGGATCCTGACATTACAAAATTATTATTAATTTGAGCAAAGTCATTTTTTCACATTGGCAAATAAAGAGTGCCATATGATGCTTTTCCAGATTGTATGATAGAGTTAATAAGTAGAGAAATGTATAGTGAAGTTTAAAAGACTCAAGGAAGAGCCTTAGCCAAAGAAGATTCATCCACACAAACTGAAATTACCCTTTTCTTATTCACTGTGGGTTAGGCATAAAGCCTGATGGGATCATATCAGCACAGGCACAAGAGGAGTGTGAGGAGTAAACACGAGGAATGGGTGTGGATACCTCATACTCATTCCAACTGGCCTCATTAGCCAGGAGAGTAAATCTTCTGTGTGAAGCATACCAGCAGGAAGTTCCAATCAGGTGATACTTGAAACCAGGAAGGTAGAAACACCATAGTCTAGGGTGAGTGATTTACTCAGAACAGACCTCTTGAGCCAGTAAATGGTGAGTCTAAGGACTAGGATTCAATGCTTTGTGGGAAGAGACTATCAGGGAACGTCCACAGCCAAGCAGAGCATCAAAGCCTCAGGATAATATAGTTTGGATGTAGAGCAGAGACCCAGGACTAGTAGGAATTGGGGTGCCTCGAGACAGAGGCTCAGGTTTGCTGATCAGGGGAGGTTACAATTCAGCAGGTATATCAAATGATGTTAGATATGTCTCTCTGAGCTTCAGTTTTCCTCATCTGTAAAAGGGAGATATAAATGTTCCTGTTTAATTGGGGTAAGGGGACTTACCCCACCCAAGGGCAGAGGCAAATAGCTATCTCTCTAATGGAGTACATGCAGTTATGGAGACAGTTATATACCAGGGAAGCAAGGTGTTGAGAGGAGAGAACATAAGAGCAATAAATTTTCAATGATAATCAAAAGGAATGGGGATCCCTAGTATAACCAGTAAGCAGCATCACTGAGAATTGAAGTCAGGTCCATATCCATATGATTCAGATGTCCATAATTATGTATTCCTATATATCAATGTCTATATAGCTATCATTTAGTGAGTGCTTACCATGAGTCAGGCACGGTGCTAAACAATGTCCCTGAATTTCTTATTTAATTTCACCAGTACCCTGTGACTTAGGTACAGTCATCATTCTCATTTTACCAATGGGGAAACCAAGGCTAATGTAGAGCAAACTAAAGTAAGGGAAAAATGGATCAAACTAACACTATTAGATTAATTACTATTGAATAGCATTTGCATTGAATATGTATTTGTTCCCTGAAAACTAAATTGATTATGACATAAATTATAAATTGAATCTAGGGACTTCCCTGGTGGCGCAGTGGCTAAGAATCCACCTACCAATGCAGGGGACACGAGTTCGAGCCCTGGTCCATGAGGATTCCATATGCCGCGGAGCAACAAAGCCCATGCGCCACAACTACTGAGCCTGCGCTCCAGAGCCTGCAAGCCACAAGTACTGAAGCCTGCACGCCTAGAGCCCATGCTCCGCAACAAGAGAAGCCACCGCAATGAGAAGCCAGCGCACTGCAAGAAGAGTAGCTCCCGCTCACCGCAACTAGAGAAAGCCCGCACGCAGCAACAAAGACCCAACGCAGCCAAAAATAAATAAATTATAAATAAATAAATCAATAAATAGAATCTAGATCAAGGTGGCACTACAATGGGAGAATGCCAAATATCAAGTAATGCAGCATAACTAGTGGTCATTCAAAGGCAGCAAATTGCCAAGAACTGCCATAGAATGGATATAAGGTTGGTAACTTGAGAGGGGCAGCTCAGCTGGCCACAAGGCAAGGCTGGAGGAGAGATCCTGTTTTGAGCATCATACTCCAAGAAGAATCCTCATTTTCCTTACAGATAACACAACCAGGTTGGGGTAGCACGAAAACACTGATAAAGGAAGAAGATTTGAATTTATTGAGCCTTTACTATATGTCATGCTCTTTGTTAGCTGTACATATACTTTCCCAGTCAATCTACCCAACAGTGAAAGACAATAAGTGAATATAATTATTCATGTTTTACTAAAAAGGACACTGAGATTGGAGAAAGTGACCCCTATTCCAATGTTACAGAGCTAGTAAATGTCAGAGTTAAGACTTAAACTCAGGTTTGCACAACTTTCTTCCAAGAGTTGCCACAGGAATTGATGCAAAAGAAGTAAATAGAAAAAAAAGCAGTTAAGAAACTCTAACACTGAATCTGAGAATAGACATTGCAAGGCTGTCATACTGAAGTGGTACATAGGAGGTATAGAACCTTAAGCTCATGCCCAAAATATAATATAATAGTAATAATAATAATAGTAGCTAACATTTATTGAACACTTTCTATGTGACAGGCATTGTTCAAAGCATTTTATATGTTTAACTCATTAAATCCTCACAGCCATTCTATGAGATAGATATTATTGTCTCCATTATATAGTTGAGTAAATGGACACAGAGAGGTTAAAATCTTTATCCAAGGTAGTAAATGGCTGAGCTAGTATGGGATACTGGAATTCAAGATATGGTTCAAGGAAACTCTCAAAAAGACAATTTGAACTATACAATTGTAAATTATACTGATGTAACAGAAAAAAATAGAAGTGAGTACCTAAATAAACCAGAGAGTTGTCCAGGGTGATGGATAACATAAGGAAAGTAGACGCCTTTAAATCCTATTTTGTTTCTATCTCCTGTGTCAAAGAGAATTATTTTCAGGCTGAAAAGTGTAAAAAACAACCATTGCTAAGAAATAACTTAAGCCTAAAATGGTTGAAAAGATTGTAAAATGCACACACACACACACACACACACACGCAAAAACCTACTGTTCTAGTGTTTTAAATGCCTTTCAGTTTCCTGGGATGTATGAATTAAATCCAAGAATGTATACAATTGGTCAAGCTATATTCATTATCTTTGAGGAATCACAGAGAAGAGATGAAATCATGGATCAGTGCTGGAGATGCATTCCTTTTTTTTTCTTATTTTTTTTTAAGACGAGAAGGACAGTAGATTCCAAAATTAAATATAGGCAAATTGGGCTTCCCTGGTGGCGCAGTGGTTGAGAGTCCGCCTGCCTATGTGGGGGACACGGGTTTGTGCCCTGGTCCGGGAAGATCCCACATGCCGCGGAGCGGCTGGGCCCATGAGCCATGGCCGCTGAGCCTGCGCGTCTGGAGCCTGTGCTCCACAACGGGAGAGGCCACAACAGTGAGAGGCCCGCCTACCACAAAAAAAAAAAAAAAAAAAAAAAAAAAAATATATATATATATATATATATATAGGCAAATTGTCTCCTTTCTCTCCTTGCTCCCTTAAAATTCATTCTCTGCACACAGCAGTTAGACTCTTTGAATAATGTAAATCAGGCCATGAAACACTGCTCCTTCCTACAATCCGCCTTGCGCTTAGAACAAAGTCTACACTCTTTACCATTACTCTTACCATGTTGTATCCTTCTTAAACTCCATTACTTATTGTTGCTCCATTGTTCACTCTGCTTCAGCCACTTTGATCTTCTGTCCCTTGAACACTCCAAGATTGTTCTTGCCCCAGGGCCTTTGCATTGCTGTTATCTTTGCCTCAAGGATTCTGCCCCTACATATTTGCAAACTAAATCCTTGTCAACCAGATCTCAGCTAAAATACCATTCTCTAATAGATGCCTTTCCTAACCTATCTAGTGTTACTGCCCTGCCCCTACTCCAGTCACTTTCTATCCCATTTCCTTATTTTATTTTCCTCGCAGTATTCACCATTACCTGAAATGATCTTACTTGTGTGTTTGTTTATTGCCTGACTCCCTCACTAGTACGCAATCTCCATGGGAGACAAGATCTTGTCTGTCTTGCTCTGTTTTAGCCCCAGTGCTTAGAATAGTTCCTGACACAGAGCATGAGCTGAACAACTTCTTGTTGAATGAATGATTGACTACTTGAGTCATGGGAAAGATTCTAGAGCAGATTGTTAAAATAATTGTTCATGAGCAAATAAGAATGCAAGTGATGGTCAGCTTAGACTAAGTTCATTTCATTCTCTGACATGGCCAATAGCCTTGAAAATCAGAGATGTATGGTATGCAGAATATCCATATACAAAGACATTTAACAAAGTCTTTCATGACACCCCTGTATTGAAGATGGATAACCGTTGGCTGGAAACCATTCAAATTGGTTTTTTTTTAAAGATTGAATGACTTTAGCCAGAGTGTTTTGATGCCATTCTAGAAAATGAGTTCCTGATTTCTTTGGACCACAAATAGCTTTAAGAATATGATGAAAGCTATGGAGTTTTGTTGCAGAAAATAATGCATATATACACACATTTTGCATAAAATTCATCAAGGTCCTATTGATTCATGGATCCCAAGTTAAGAAGTGCTCTACTAGAATATTTCCAATGGAAAACTTCCTGTTTTTTTCTTTCATTTTTCCTTCTTTCTTTCCTTCATCTATCTATCTTCCTTTCTTTCTCAGAGAAGGCTGATCTGTCATGTTTGGAGATGGCAGAAGATGGTAGATATATAAGATACATTAGAAAACATGACCAAAATTTTTAAAAGAGTATGAAGGACTGGTTATGATGGATGGCATATAACAGGAAATTTAAATTAGAGTTTTAATCAATTGTAAGTTTGATACAGAATAATAGTGATGTGGCCACCAAAAGCAGCTAATCTGATTTTATGTTGCATTAATAGAACAAGGTAGGTGATAACATAGACTATTCTGCATGCGTTGCAGCATACTGTGAGTATACACAGCATTCTAGGTGCTAACCTTTAAGAAGTATATGGACAGGTATATACAAATGCACTTGATAGGGATTGTAAAGAAACATGAAATCGGTTCTTATAGGTAACCACTGATTGAATGGAAATGTTGTGCTGAGAGTAAAGAAGATTCTGGTGGGGGAGGGAATTTGTCAAATGTTAGTTGGTTCCAAACATTTGAGAGGTCTAGAGGTGAAAAAAGTGATAGGACTTATTCAATATGACTATAAGTCATAAATCTGGAACCAAAGGTTATAAAAAGATATTTTAGTTTAATATCAGGAATCATCTTCTAAATAGTAGAAGCAGTCCAAAGATGGAATGTGCTGCCTTAAACAAGAAAGGATGTCCATCACATCACTGAATCTGGGAAAGCAGAGGTTCCATAATTAATTGGCAACAATGCTATACAGGGGACTCAAGCATAAAACAGAAGGTTAGAAACTAGACAACTGATCTACTTTCTTCTTACTCTAGGAACCAAGCAAGTTAGTTGATTGTGAAGAATAATGCCCCAGAGTCATCTATGTGAATGCCACACCCAATCTATCCAGGAGCAGTGAGAATCTAATAACTCTAGTTCAGAATATTATGGAAACTCATTCTCTTCAAGCCTTTTAAGCTCCTTATCTCTTGAGGTTTTGTTTTTTTTTTAACCCAAACACAGTATATTGGAAGTGACCTTTTCTTTTAAACATATGAAATTGTTCAGATATCTTCATAGCACGAGCAGAAGAACTGCATATGGTAACACTGGGGAAAAACATACAGCAAAACAATGTCTAGTTTTTTCCAAAAGGCAGGCTGCTGACAGCTTGATAGGTTTGGGGAGAGAGGGAGTGCAAGAATGAATTCAATCCTACCACAGCTGCAACAGTTTTGTTAGGTAAAGTTCTGATTACAAATTGAGAAACTGCTTTATGTTTCATGTCTATGACAGGATTATTTAAATATGTCACCCAGCAACAGCAAGCAGATCCAATCAATTGTGGACATTGCAGTGGTCTGGTAAATTTACTACTATGAGAACAAAGCTTGCACAAAATAGTTTTCTAAATGTCATCCACTTAATAAACAAGGATGTGAAGCCACACAAGACACCCACCATTTCTGTAAACCCAGCAAATCTCCAGATGGAGAGAAGGAAGGAAAGATTAGTCAGGATGCAAATGGAAGAAGGTAAAGAAGAAATGGAGGGAGAATAAAAGATGAACATCCACTGATTATCTGCTAGTTCTATGCTCGGCAATTTCACATATACTATTCACTCTTCTCCACAAACGAAGCAGAAATAATCATCCTCACTTTTAAAGGTAAAGCAGCATACTTAAAGCAGTTAAGTAATTTGCCCAAGGTTCACAGTTTATAAATGATTGCATATAGATCTGTCTGACTCCAAAGACCATGATCTTTTCACTACAACACACTGTCCACTACAATGTGTTGAGTTTAAGAATATTTTGAAGGTATAATACTTAGTAGCCTTCACTGACTTTCAACCATCTTCAGCAAACAAAGCCCTTGCCCCTGCTTACTGCTCCAGATTCTTCTTTCACTACCCCACCCTTCAAACTCTACAGGCCAGAAAGACTGAATACCTTGTGGGAACCCAGAATTTGTCAGGCTATCTCAGCTTACTTCTCTTTGTACATTCTGTTCTCTCTGATTTCTTCCTTTACCTACTGCCCAGCTCCTACTTTTCTTTCAAGATTAACTCAAGCCTAACCTTTCCAGAAAGCCTTTCTTGTCCATCTCAGATAGATAATTGCCATTCCATAGTACCCTGAGTATATTTATATCACATCCTTTTTCAGACTCTATTTATTGTTTTTACTTATCTCTCTCCACACTAGACTGCAGCCTCTCCAAAGCAAGAAATTGGACTTGTTTTCAGATTGTATCTTTAACATCTGGAATAGTGCTTAGGATGTAGTAAGCTCTTATAAATACTGAAAGAAAGAAAGAAAGAAAGAAAGAAAGAAAGAAAGAAAGAAAGAAAGAAAGAAAGAAAGAAAGAAAGAAAGAAAGAAAGAAAGAAAGAAAGAAAGAAAGAAAGAAAGAAAGAAAGAAAGAAAGAAAGAAAGAAAGAAAGAAAGAAAGAAAGAAAGAAAGAAAGAAAGAAAGAAAGAAAGAAAGAAAGAAAGAAAGAAAGAAAGAAAAAGAAAGAAAGAAAGAACAGCAGCAAAATGAAAAAAAAAATGAGGTTGGCTGGTCCAATTTAGTAATAGGCAGACAGATTGCATGTGATCCCAAGTAAAAGATCTCAGATGAACATTTTCACAATAAATCAGGGAACATTCCATTAAACCATGAATTAGCATTTTCCCTTTGTTAAAAGAAGAGCTGTATCCTCCAACTAGACTTGGATGTCTTCCAAGTTGTCCTTCTTTCTTAGTACCTAGGTTGGTTCACTTAATAAGGAGTGGTTCACTCCCTTTAGAGTCAGCAACCATATCTTCTAGGCTCTTAGCAATTTAGAAGCAGAGATCTTGATAGCTACAATGTTGGTTCATCTCTCTACTGAGACAGGTAGATGTGATTGCCTGTTTTCACTCCAAAAATGAGCAGATGTTTGTTTGCTTTCCCTAGTGTGTGTGCCCTCTGCTCCATGGAAGCATTTGGATTACCTTGTCTTGCTTCCAACTATTCTCCTAGCTTCCTTTGCCTCTTGATCCAGAGACAAAAACAGAAAGGAACAAAGAAATAAGTCACATATATCATTTTTCAATTTTCTTGTGTAAAAACCTGTGACTGCCTCATTTCAATCAGAAGGAAATTAGTTCTATGTCCTTTGAAGTGAGCTGAGTCACTCATAATTTGAAAACAATGCAACTGTGGAGAGACAGAGTAGTGCCTAAAAAGGAATGCATGTAAGATGACCTGGGTTCTTTCTAGTCCTAGCTGTACCACTAGCCAATTATGTGACCTTGGACAAGCCACTTAACCTCTCCAGGCTTTGGTTTCTTCATCTGTAAAATTAGGAGATTGGGCTATATGATCCCTAAAGTCCCTTTTTGCTCTTAAATTATGTCTTGAACACACAAGCATGGATGTAAAGTGGTTTCACCGTAGCACAGAACCCTACATTTTAAGGAATTACTGACTCACTCTAAATACAAACCTATAAGACTACTTCCACTGTTCCATCTGTCTGTTTTTCTGGTTGAATGCATGTTTGATACATGTGATTCATATTCAAATATGATATTTTCAGCCTGCCAAAAGGACATTGCTGGAGGCTGCAGCCTTGCTACTCTGGTCTAAATGCCTCAGACTGGCTTCTGAAGACCCTGATTTCTTCGGTAGATGCCATCATGTTGACTCTAAGGGACAGGCCACATCCATCATTCACCTGACCCCATGCCCACCTCCTAATTCACCTGACTGGAGTTTTTGTCAACACTGGGCGACTGTGCGTTATGGAGAGAGGGTGGGGAACTGGAACTAAGGGTTTTCACAAGATGTGAAATTCACAGTCTATAACAACTAATGGGTTAAAGGTTGCATGAGTCAATGAGTCATAAGTGAGGAATTTATAGTTATCAGTAGAGAGCAGTGGGCCAGAAACTAAGTAGATATAGAAATAAAAACCTGGAGAGCATATATATCAATGCTTAAGGAAAGAAAATGGAGAGCCAAAGTCTGAATAGGTAACAAGAACTTGACGTGGTCAAATTCCAAATGACAGGACAGCTGGTAAAGCTTTGGTCCAGTGGTTCGGGCCTAAGAGATCCACCAGAATCAAAAGTATAGGACAAGGTGGACAGGAAACAGATATGAGTCTTTGGCCACCAAAAAGATCAATTCCGATCTAAGCAGATGCTTGCTGCTAGGAAAAGAATCATTCCAAAGCACATTCAAAGCAAGTAAATGAGTGAGGACATCTGACTAATCTGGGGAGTTAAATTTAACTGACAGTTAAAGATAGAGACTGACTATCCACCTGGCTCATAGAAGGTTGTGGCACCCTGGTGTCAGAAGCTAGTCTCACAATACAGTGAACCTCAGAAAAAAAGGACAATATGACCATATTCCCATCTAACTTTCAAGGGGTTGATCCCATTATCAAGCAGAAAAGCAGGTACACCAGTTTCAAAGGACAGATTCCTCTCAAAGTCTTCATAAATTTGATGGGAAAAAATGACCCTGGTCATAGCTTACTAAGGTGAGGGAACTTTGTTAAACATCAGTGAGGAACTGGTTAGGCAAGATAGGACTGAGCCTAAGAGACAGCAGCAACTCCCAGTCCAGGAATGGCAATCACTTGGCAAATTTGCACCCAATTCTTACTCTCAGGTTTATGGCACATATTGCTACCTGATCTCAACACTCCTTCCAGATAAGCCTGGGAATCCTTCTCAACACAAAGCTCTTGATAGCCACTATTAATTGACAGATCAACATTTGGCACATTAGATTTAAATGTATTTTTCATCTATTTTGCAATTAATTGTAAGAGCAACCATAGTCCCAGACTTCATGAGGCTTGAGAGAACTTTTTCTGTGTTGACTTTACAACCTCAATCCTCAATGTCAATCTATAGTCCACCGATGCTACCCAGAGCCCTGGGATTAATGACAAAAATCATCTAACTCCTGTTAAGACTGCTACATAGATTCACAGTGATTGACAGAGCCTACCCAACCACGCTTCTGCCTTGCATTTTGTGGTTAACCCCTCATGACCCGTAACAATGACCTTAAGGTAATGTAACACAGAGCCAGCACCACTGCCCTGATGACCCAGGCACAGTGGATAGAGTCTTAGGTTTTAATTTTGCAGAACCAGCCCACATGCCGTTCATAATATTTTCCATTTTTCTAAAGTGATCCAATTTCCTGGGGAAATCATTCTTGAAAAAGTTATTACCTTCTTAGTAATTCTTCAGGTAAAATAATTCCAGAGGCTTGTTGCAATGGCACCTTTCCAATTGAATGTATAAATCAGGTTTGCCTTACTTTAAAAGATTTCCTCCTGTGGGGGAAAGTAAAGGGGGGCAGTGCATGGTGGGATGAATTGGGAGGTTGGGATTGACATATATATACACTAACTTGTATAAAATAGATAACTAATAAGAACTTGCTGTATAAAAAATAAAACAAAATAAAATAAAATATTTAAAAAAAAAAATTTTCTCCTATCAAATAAAACTCTTCCTTTGGGGAAGATTTGTTTCTGATCGCCTGGCCTGATTTACAAGCCATGTAAACAGACTGGAATATACCCCCTTTCTCATTTGAGGACCCTTGAACAAATGAAAACAGCTTGTTAAATAGAGCAGTGACTGGGCCATTTTGCATGATTGTTCTGAAGAAAATCCATTAGTGATAAAGCAGTCTTATATTTTCTAATAAACTTTAAAGCACAAAAAGAACCTATTTTTTCCCACCTTTAACTTAGATGGACCTCAGTAATGTTTCTCAGGTCCTCAGAAAGATATCATATATATTTCTTTTTAATCTAAGAAAAAAAAGATTATGAATTTTAATATTTGAAAGCAAGTTTTAAAGGGGAATAATTTTATTAAGAAATATTTGCATCTATAAATGTAAGCAGTTTTACTTTAGGGAAAGAAACTTCTGTTTCAAAGAACCAGAGTTAGTGTTTCATTTTGTTATTTTGCTTTTAAACAAAGTCCTACTACTTCTCAAATAGATCCTGAGTGCTACAAGACTCTCTTCAAAAGTTAATGGTCCTTTTACAATGATGTGTTAGTTTCAGGTAAATCAACTATACTCCAATAAAAAAGTTTCTTAAAAAAGTTAATGGTCCTGGGCTTCCCTGGTGGTGCAGTGGTTAAGAATCCACCTACCGGGCTTCCCTGGTGGCGCAGTGGTTGAGAGTCCGCCTGTCGATGCAGGGAACGCGGGTTCGTGCCCCGGTCCGGGAAGATCCCACGTGCCGCGGAGCAGCTGGGCCCGTGAGCCATGGCCGCTGAGCCTGCGCGTCCGGAGCCTGTGCTCCGCAACAGGAGAGGCCACAGCAGTGAGAGGCCCGCGTACCACAAAAAAAAAAAAAAAAAAAAAAGAATTCACCTACCAATGCAGGGTACAGGGGTTCAAGCCCTGGTCCATGAAGATCTCACATGCCATGGAGCAACTAAGCCCGTGCGCCACAACTACTGAGCCTGTGCTCTAGAGCCCGCGACCCACAACTACTGAGCCCGAGTGCCACAACTACTGAAGCCCACGTGCCTAGAGCCTGTGCTCCAAAACAAGAGAAGCCACTGCAGTGAGAACCCCGTGCACCGCAACGAAGAGTAGCCCCCGCTGGCCACAACTAGAGAAAGCCCGCACGCAGCAATGAAGACCCAAGGCAGCCAAAGATAAATAAATTAATAAAGCCTAGAGCCTGTGCTCCAAAACAAGAGAAGCCACTGCAGTGAGAACCCCGTGCACCGCAACGAAGAGTAGCCCCCGCTGGCCACAACTAGAGAAAGCCCGCACGCAGCAATGAAGACCCAAGGCAGCCAAAGATAAATAAATTAATAAATCTAAAAAAAAAAAAAAAAGGTAATGGTACTTACAGATTTACCTCTGTACTAGCTTGAGAATGATTCAAAAATTTTCTAAAGAAGTATATCAAGCATTAACTGAAGCCCATTAAATTATTTTTTAAAATGCTGTTTTAAATTTCTAGAGTGGCTATAACAACAATTTAAAAAATAATATCATCTGACAATCAAGGACTTACATAATTTTTTATTAAGACTTTATGTGGGAGTTTACTTCTGGGCTCTCTATTCTGTTCCATTGGCGTATGTGTCTATTTTTATACCAGTGTTATACTGTTTTAATTACTATAGCTTTGAGTATAGTTTGAAATCAGGAAGTGTGACGCCTCTAGCTTTGTTCTTCTTTTTCAGGATTGCTTTGGCTATTCTGGGTCTTTTGTGGTTCCATATGCATTTTAGAATTGCTTTTTCTTTTTGTGAAAAATGCCATCAGAATTTTGATTAAAATTGCATTGAATCTATAGATGCAGTCAACTAATATCTGACAAGGGAGACAAGAATACTCAATGTAAAAAGGATAATCTCTTCAATAACAGTGTTGGGAAAACTATCTTATTGCATGTAAGATAATTAAATTGGACCTGTATCTTACACCTCACACAAAAATTAACTCAAACTCCTAGAAGAAAACATAAAGAAAAAGAACCTTGACATTGGTCTTGGCAACGTTTTTTTTTATATGACACCAAAAGCACAATCAACAAAAGCAAAACAAATAAGTGGGACAACATCAAACTAAAAATCTCTGCAGAGCAAATAAACAATCAACAAAATGAAAAAGTAACCTACAGAATGGGAGAAAATATTTGTAAACCATATATCTGAAAAGGAGTTAATATAAAAAATAGTTATAAAACTCATACAATTCAATAATAAAAAATCCAATTAAGAAATGGGCAGAGGAAATGAATAGACATTTCTTCAAAGAAGACCTACAAATGCCTAACACGTACATGAAAACGTACAATGTCACTAATCATCAGGGAAATGTAAATCAAAACCACAATGAGATATTATCTCACACCCATTACAATGGCTATCATCAAGAAGACTAAAGATAATAAGCATTGGTAAGGATGTGGAGAAAAGGGAACCCCTGTGCATTGTTGATGTGAATGAAATTTGGTACAGTCACTATGGAAAACAATATGGAGTTTCCTCAAAAAGTTAAAAATAGAACTACCAGCAATCCCACTTCTGGTTATATATCCAAAGAAAATGAAAACAGGATATCAAAGGATATCCACATGCCTATGTTTATTGAACTATTATTCACAATAGCCAAGATAAGGAAACAACCTAAATGTCCATCAGTGGATGAATGGATAAAAGAAGATGTGATCTGTAGATACACAATGGAATATTATTCAGCCATCAGAAAGAAGGAAATCTCGCCATTTGTGATAACATGGATGGACCTTGAGGGCATTATGCTAAGTGAGAAAGAAAAAGAGAAATACTGTATGATCTCAGTTGTATGTAGAATCTAAAAAAGCCAAACTCATAGAAACAGAGTAGAATGAAGGCTACCAGGGGCTGAAGGTGGGTGTGGGAATCGAGGAGATGTTGGTCAAAGGGTACAGACTTGCAGTTAGATGATGAATAAGTTCTGGAGATCTAATGTACAATGTTGTGAGTGTGGTCAGCAATACTGTATTATAAACTTCAAAGTTGTTAAATGACTAGATGTTAAATGCTCTAACCACAAAATGAAGTAATAATTATGTGACATGATGGAGGTATTGGCTAACACTAAGGTGGTAATTATATTGCAATATATAAATGTGTCAAATCAACACATTGTACACCTTAAACTTACAGTATGTTGTATGTCAATTATATCTCAATTAAAAAAGAAAAGACTTCTTTGTTTTAAAGCGATTTTAGGTTCACAGCAAAACTGAGGGGAACACACACACACACACACACACACACACACACACACACACACACACAAAGATTCTGCATATACTCTCTGACCCTACACATGCATAGCCTCCCCCAATATCAACACCCCCTCACCAGAGTACTACATTTGTTACAATTGATGAACCTACATCAACACATTCTTATCATCCAAAGTACATACTTTACATTAGGGCTCAGTCCTGGTGTTATATAATCTATGGGTTTGGACAAATGTATAATGACATGTATCCATCATTATGGTATCATACCTAGTATTTTCACTGCCCTAAAAATCACCTTTGCACCACCTATTCATCCCTCCTCCCCATCTCCCAACCCCTGGTAACTACTGATCTCCACAGTTTTGACTTTTCCAGAATGTCACATAGTTGGAATTGTACAGTATGTAGCCTTTTCAGATTGGCTTCTTTCACTTAGTAATATGCATTTAAAGTTTCTCCCTGTCTTTTCATGGCTTGATAGGTCATTTCTTTCTCACACTGAATGATATTGTCAGTGTCTGGATGTACCACAGTTTATTTACCCATTTATCTACTGAAGGCCATCTCGGTTGCTTTTAAGTTTTAGCAATTATGAATAAAGCTGATATAAACATCCATGTGCAGATTTTTTGGGGGGGAGATAGAAATTTTCAGAACTTACATATTTTTAAAATGGAAAATAGTTGAAAGACTAGATTATTTAACATATAAACATTTGGTATGGTAGGTTGCTATTATATGCCTATTGCAATAATTAAGTTTAAAAGTATCACAACTTAGACTTTTCAAAGTTAAATGCCTGAATTAAGCTTTCTATTCTAGAAATAAAATAGAGCTGAAGTTTTCCAGATTTAGATATCTAGTAATCTCAGCTATTCAAAGCAAATAAGAATCCCCAAATAAGAGAAATTATGAAAATAGCTAAGAAGTAAAAGCACATAGTTTATAGGTCTTGTCGTTAATATTTTCACTGGCCAGAGAAAAGGAGTAAAATTTTACACAAGGCCCCCTCTCCTCCACCTTGCCCAGGGAAAAGGAATAGTTGATGGATTAGCCTAGATAGCAAAATCCTGTCCCATTACAGCAAAACAGAGAAGAATAGGAAGGGAGGAGAGAGATCATTGAAAAACAATGGAAAGAAAGAAAATCAAAGGGGAAAGAGGCTCTATGTTATAAAAAACAAGAAGAGCAGCAAGCAAGAGACCTCTGACATCTGTGATCAGAGACAGCAGATCACAAGGAAGGAGACAAGAAGCATGTACTAATGGTCTGGGGGCTTAAGGACAAAGGAGAAGCTAAGCCCTCACTAACAATTGAGAGAATTACTGAGTTGGGGAGTGAGGAAGAAAGAAAGAAAGAAAAGAAAGAAAGG
>NC_041234.1:87475128-87522411 GCF_002837175.3 Physeter macrocephalus | reverse complement strand
AAGGAAGGAAGGAAGAAAGAAAGGAAGAAAGGAAGGAAGAAAGAAAGAGAAAGAAAGAAAGAAGGAGGGAAGGAGGGAAGAAAGAAATAAAGAGAAAGAAAGGGAGAGAGAACAGAAGAAAGAAATCACTAGGTTCATATTGTACTCCAAATCTTAATAGTTTCCGAAGGTCTAGTTTCCAAAGTAAAAGAATGGACATTTATAAAATCCCTGAATCGATCATATTCAAGAAAACTCTTTACAACAGCAGTGAAGCTTACAGTATATTTTAGTAAGTTTCCACTATAAACGATGTTTTTAAACAAATGCTTGAGGGATAGATCTTCAGTTCTCTGAAAAATAAATCACAAATTCAAGATATTTAATACCCAAATCATGTAAGACAACTGAATAATTATCCTACATAGAAAATCCCCAAATTGTCAAATATTCTTTGAAGTAATGCTAATGGGTGAATATGGATGGCACTTTGAGGAGTTGTTGACTGACATTAGAGACAGTACACCACAGTATTTAAGCATGAGGGTTCTGGAGTCGGACAGTCTGGGTCAAATCCTGGCTCTGCCACATACTCAGCTCTTTTTTGGTGAGCTCATACTAAGTAACGGCTTAAGTAAATTTTTAAATTGCTCTGTGCCTCAATTTCTTCATCTGTAAAATGTAGACAGCAAACATTACCTACTTCATAGAGTGGCTGAAGGAATTAAATGAGATGAGACAAAAAAAGGATTAGCACAGTGCCCAGCATATAGAAAACACTCAATAAATGTTAGCAATTTTTATCATAACACATCATTTGGGCAGGTCAAATAATCTGCCCACCTTTAGTTTCTCCTGCTACCCGCTACCATCATACCAATTTTCTTTAAACTAACCTGCTAAAAAAGTCTGATGGAGCCCTGTTGTATAACAAATAAAGCCTACATTTCTTTTCTTGAAATTGAAGACAATTAAGGTCCTCCCACAACTTGATATCTTTCTCCAATAATTAATACTAATTATGTATTAGTATTATCATCCCCATTTCATAGACTAGGAAACTGAGGCTTATTCAGTTAAGAAAAAATATTGCCCTGTCAAAAAGTTTTACAGCTTTATTTCTGGCTCAGCAACCTGTAATAAACCTTGAAGTTAAATGTAGACAGTAACTTTATTTTTGTCCCCAGATACTACTGCTTCTTTTCAGTCTGCAATAACTTCAAGTCATGGAGATGAATATGAAAAACGTCTAAAGGCCCAAGTAATTCTATATTTTCCATTATCTCTGTTTTCTTGGTGGGAAGTGGGAAAGACTTTTCAAATCCTTCATAACCAGCTTCATGCTTCTATATATTTATTAAGATAAGAGGAGGAGAACGATTTGAGGTAGAGAAGGGAGCGTGCATGGAGAGGAAATGAAAAGGGACACCAAATAAAAACAAAAAGGAAAAGGAAGAAGGAGAAAGGTATGGGCCAAAGATGCTTCAATCACTGTCTGATCTATGTTTTCTCTTGTTTTTCTGAGAAGGAACAGGCGAAATGGATACAAGTGTGGACCCATAACAGTATCTTTCACAAGAGGGCACTGGTACACAGGACGACAAGATGAATATTAGTGAATGTACCTCAGAGCAACAGAAAAAAGGTAATCTCACTGTTTGGTGCTTGCTATGGAGTGATTCTCTTTATGCTCCAGGGCACTTGGAGAGTAAAAAGCCTTATTTGTCACTATATTGAGATGAAGATCAGGCCTTTTTAGCCCCAAATAGAAAATAAAACAAAAAACATAAATACTGCATCATCCAAAAAGCTGGGCACCCTAAACTATTGGTGAAATGAGTGATGTTTTAGAACAATTTTACAAAACCCTTTCTTTTATTTCTATTTTTTATGTTAGGCAAGAGCTTCACAGATACCTAACCAAACCCCCGTGAAAATTATACTCATTGCTAGATCTAATTGAGGTCCTTTCTGAGCATTTTTAACATAAATCAATTCAATAGGCCTATAAAAAATATTAGTGGTTGTCTTCTTAAGTCTGTTCCTTCCTCAGGCTTGAAGGTCGCTGAATAGACTATCAGCCAGATTTGAGTGAGATTCTAAAATGGTAGTCAACTCTGATGGGAAGCAAACACCACACCTAAATTGGGAAACTCTCAAAAACATAATTCTGCCCATGAAACTGCAAGTGATCCTAACAGAAAGGAGGGAGGTTGTGGTGTCTAAATGAACTAATGTGTTCCACAAACAGCTTTCTGATGAATTATTTTAGAAGGACATTTTTTAATAGGGAGAAAGGAAAGGCCACTATAGAATACTTACATATTTGAAGCATCAATAACATTCTACAAACTATAGTTTTCCCCGATGAGTACTGTCTGATTGCAGATTTCTAGTTAGTAATATGTATCCAGGGATTAACTAAGCAAAGCAAAGGGTAACATTTGTCTCATCGGAAATAGAAATAATAAAGAACAGTGTAGATAGTATTTAACAATTTGCATAGTACTTTCCTTTCTTTAAAAAAAAATATTTATTTATTTTTGGCTGCATTGGGTTTTCATTGCTGTGCTGGGGCTTTTCTCTATTTGCGGTGAGCAGGGGCTACTCTTCGTTGTGGTGCACGGGCTTCTCATAGCAGTGGCTTCTCTTGTTGCGGAGCACAGGCTCTAGGCACACGGGCTTCAGTAGTTGTGGCACGCGGGCTCTAGAGCGCAGGCTCAGTAGTTGTGGCGCATGGGCTTAGTTGCTCCACAGCATGTGGGATCTTCCTGGACCAGGGCTCGAATCCGTGTCCCCTGAATTGGCAGGCAGATTCTTAACCACTGCACCACCAGGGAAGTCCCTGCATAGTACTTTCATTCGTATTATTTAATTTGATCCACATGAGAAGCCTTAAGGAAAAAATTATTAATTTTTCTATTTTATAAAAGAGAAAGTGTGTGGTCAGAAAAAAAATAATTGACCTGAGTCACAGTGCTCATAGGTGGTGGCCCAGGGACTAGAAGCCATGGCTTCTTGCTCCAAAGTTCATGCTTATTGCTCTTTGCTGCCTCCTTTTAGAATGAATGTATGGTCATATAGTTGAGAAAAGAGAGGCTGATTGTATTTGTTTGCATTTCACAGAAATTGATGTATTTAAAATATATAACCGTTAGAACTCTATTCATTCTAAGACATAACAGGTTATGACTATAATTGTGTATCATTTCTACTTTAACAACAATGTCAAGGAATTCTGTCTGATTATTTTCCATTAGTATGAAAAGTATAATTTTCTGAATAATTGATTTATTGGAGGCTTTAATTATACAGAAGTCTTCATCACTTTTAACCTAAATTAGAACTCTTTTTAAAACAGCGTTTTTAAAAATTTTTGAATAGTTTTTTTCTATTTATAGAAGTCATACATTATTATCATATAAAATTTGGATAAGACAGAATTTTAGTGTTTTAAGAAATATATTTCAGTCATGCCTAAGTAATTATATTCACATATTGGTTTTACAAAATTGTGATCATGTTTTATTATATGATATTATAACAATTTTGTTAACAATATATCATGATCATTACCCACATTGTATAAAATATTCTTTGAAAATATGGCTTTTTGTGGTTGCAAATTATTCATCAAATAATGTTTCCTAATTTATTTAACCAAATCCTGCTTTTTGGAAGTGGATTTTTCCAGTGTTTTGTATGTTAAATTGTGGTATTCTAAACATACCTGTGTATAAATATTTATGCAGAAAGAGAACTTTACTTGGAGCAGTTGGAACCACTGAATCCCCTCAAAGAGAACAATGCCATTGCTCTTTTCAAGTTGAGTAAACAAAAATACACATACATTATTTTAGATTGTCTACCTACTACTAACAAAATCTACTTGGGGGGATTTTTTTAAATTAGACTTTTTATTTTGAGATAATTGTAGATTCACATATAGTTGCAAGAAATAGTACAGAAAGATCCCATGTACCATTCACCCAGTTTCTCCCAACGATAGCATCTAGCAAGCTATAGCATAATATCACAACCAAGATATTGTCAGTGATACAGTCAAGATGCAGAACAGTTCCATCACCACAAGGATCCTCCATGTTGCCATTTTATATAGCCAAACCCACTTCCCTCTCCACCAACTCCCTTCTTAAATACTGGCAACCACTACTCTCTTCTCCATTTCCACAATTTTGCCATTTCAGAAATAGTACATAAATGGAATCACATAGTATATAAGCTTTTGGAGTTTGCTTTTTTCATTCAGCATAATCTTCTGGAGATTCATGCAGATTGTTGCATGTATCACTAGTTCATTCATTTTTATTGCTAAGTAATATTCCATGGTATGGATGTACCACTGTTTGTTTAACTATTTGCCCATTAAAGGATTGTTGTTTCAAGTTTTTGGCTATTACACATGAAGCTGCTGGAAACATTCATGTATGTGTTTCTGAATCAGCATAAGTTTTCATTTCCCTGGGATAAATGCCAGGAGTGCAATTGCTGGGTCATGTTGTAGTTTTTATTTGGTTTTATAAGAAACTGCTAAACTATTTTCCAGAGTAACTATACCATTTTACATTCCCATCAGCAATGTAAGTGTGATCCAGTTTCTCTGTCCTTACTAGCATTTGGTGTTGTCACTTTTTTTTAATACATTGTGATAGGTGTTTCATAATAGCTCATTGTGGTTTTATTTGCATTCTCTAATGGCTAATTATGTTGAACATTTTTTCGTGTGCTTATTTGTCATCTGTATATCCTCTTTGGTGAAATGTCTTTTCATGTCGTTTGCTCATTTTCTAGTTGGATTTTTTTTTACCATTGAGTTTTGAGGGTTCTTTATATATCATAGATATTAGTTTTTTGCAAATATATGGTCTACAAATATTTCTTCAGGTCTATAGTTTTCCTTTTTATACTCTTAACAGGGTCTTTTCCAAAACAAAAGTTTTAAATTTGGATGAAGTCCAATTTATCAATATTTCCTTTTATGGATTGTGCTTTTGGTGTCAATTCTAAGAAGTCTGTCTATCCCTAAATACCTAAGATTTTCTTATTTTTTTCTGAAACTTTTAAAGTTTACATTTTACACTTAAGTCCATGATCCATTATGATTTAACTTTTTAATAAGGTGTTAGACTTAGGTTAAGGTTTTTGTCTTGGTTTGGTTTGGTTTGGTTTTGGGGGTTTTTTTGTTTTGTTTTGTTTTGTTTTGCCTATGGATGTTCAAGTGCCCCTGAACCATTTGTTGAAAAGGCTACCTTTTCTCATTTTAATTGTTTCAGGATCTTTGTCAGACATCATTTGGGCATTTATGTGGGTCTATTTCTTGGTTCTCTATTCTGTTCCATTGGTCTATGCATCTCTCCACCAATACAACACAGCTTTAACTGTGATAGCTATATAATGTCTAAAATTGGGTAGACTGATTTTTCTCACTATTTTCGTTTCAAAATTGTTTTAGTTATTCTAGTTCCTTTCCTTTTCCATGTACGTGTTTAAATAATCTGGTCTATATCTATAAAAAAATTTACTGGAATTTTGATGAGAATCAAGTTCAAACTGAATATTAATTTGGAAAGAATCGACACCTTTATATATTGCCTTTCAGTCCATGAAAAAGGTATGTCTATTTATTTAGATCTCCTTTGATTGCTTTCAATGTTTTGTAGTTTTCAGCATATAAGTACTATATATATTGTGTTAGATTTCCACATAAGTATTTCACTTTTTTGAGCAATGGTAAATGGTAGATTTTTAATTTTGGTTTCCATGTGTTTGTTGCTAGTATATAGGAATATAATTAATTTTTGTATGTTTATCTTGTATCCTGAGACTTTGCTGACCTCACTTATTGATTCTAGGGTTCTTTTGTGGATTTCCTGAGATTTTCAACATAGACAAACATGTCATCTTCAACTAGGGAAAGTTGCATTTCTTCCTTTCTGGTCTGTATGACTTTTATTTCCTTGCCTTGACTTATTGCACTGGCTACAATTTCCAGAACAATGTTGAATAAGCATGGTGAGAATGACCATCCTAGTTTCGTTTCTGATCTTAGAATACAATCATTCAGTCTTTCACCATTAAGTATAATGTTAGCTGTAGGATTTTTGTAGATTCTCTTCATAAAGTTGAGGAAGTGCCCCTTCTGTTCCTATTTTTCTGAGAGTTTTTATCATGAATAGGTGTTGAATTTTATCAAACGCTTTTTTGGTGTCTATTGAGATGATCATGTTGTTTTTGTCCTTTATCCTAATATGCAGTTTATTATATTGATTATTTTTGTATATTGAACCCATTTGAATTCCTGGAATGAAACTTATTTGGTCATGGTGTATAGTCCTTTTTAAATGTTGCTTGATTTGGTTACTAGTATTTTGCTGAGGATTTTTGCATCTATATTCATAGGGATATTGGTCTTTGGTTTTCTTTTCTTATGTCTTTGTCAAGTTTGATATCAGGGAAATACTAACTTCACAACATGAATAGGGAAGTGTTCTGTCCTCTGTTTTCTGGAAAGGATAGTGTAGAATTGGTCTTAATTCTTTAAATATATAATAAAATTCTCCAGTCAAACCATCTAGAACTGGAGCTTTCCTTTTGGAGAGGTGTTTTTTCTGTTTTTTTTTTTTTTCATGAATGTAGCACCTTTAAAGGTTGTGGGACAATTTACATTATCTGTTTTATCCTGGTTGAGATTTTGTAGCTTGTGGTTTTCAAGGAATAGGTCTATTTTCTAACTTGTCAAATTGATGAGTGAGCACATAGTTGTTCATAACACTCTCTTATTATCCTTTGAATGGTTGAAGAATCTTTAGTGATATCCCCAGCTCATTTCTGATATTGATGATTTGTGTATTTTCTCTTTTTATTTTTGTCAGTCTTGCTAGACAGTTATCAATTGTTTTGATTTTTTCAAAAACCAGCTTTTCATTTCATTGATTTTTCTCTATTGCTTTTCTATTTTCAATTTCATTGATTTCTGCTCTTACATTTACCATTTTCTTCCTTCTTCTTGCTGTAGGATATTTTGCTCTTCTAGTTTCTTGAGGTAGGAACTTAGATTATTAATTTTAAATCTTGCCTCTTTTTATTTAGTTCTATACCTTTTTAAAAAATATATTTATTTTTGGCTGCGTTGGATCTTCGTTGCTGTGCACAGGCTTTCTCTAGTTGCGGTGAGTGGTGGCTACTCTTTGTTGCGGTGTGCGGGCTTCTCATTGCGGTGGCTTCTCTTGTTGTGGAGCATGGGCTCTAGGCGTGCGGGCTTCAGTAGTTGTGCACGCAGGCTCAGTAGTTGTGGCTCGTGGGCTCTAGAGCACAGGCTCAGTAGTGGCGCATGGGCTTAGTTGCTCTGCAGCATGTGGGATCTTCCCGGACCAGGGCTCGAACTCGTGTCCCCTGCATTGGCAGGTGGATTCTTAACCACTGTGCCACCAGGGAAGCCCCAGTTTTATACCTTTAAAAAATATTCCATTTGAGATTTCCTCTATGATCCATGGATTATTTATATTTGTGCTGCTTAATTTCTTTCTTTTTTTTTTTTTTTTTTTTTGCGTTACGCGGGCCTCTCACTGTTGTGGCCTCTCCCTTTGCGGAGCACAGGCTCCGGACGCGCAGGCTCAGCGGCCATGGCTCACGGGCCCAGCCGCTCTGCGGCATGTGGGATCTTCCCAGACCAGGGCACGAACCCGTGTCCCCTCCATCGGTAGGCGGACTCCCAACCACTGCGCCACCAGGGAGGCCCTGTGCTGCTTAATTTCTAAGTGTTTAATGATTTTATTTTGTTTTTCTGTTATTGATTTTTTATTTAAGTTTCTTGTGGTCAGAGAACATACTCTGTATAATTACAATTCTTTTACATTTCTTGAGATGGGTTTTATGACCCAGGATATCATGCATCTTGATGAATGTTCCATGGGTGCTTGAAAAGAATGCATATTCTGCTGTTTTGAGGTAGAGTACTCTATATATATCAATTAGATTCTCTTGGTTGATTGTCTTGTTTATATCTTCTATATCCTTGCTGATTTCCTGTTTAGTATTTCTATTAGTTGCTGAGACTTGGGTTTTGAATTTCACAACTACAATTGTGGATCTGTCCATGTCTTCTTTCAGCTCTATCAGCTATTGTGTCATGTACTTTGAGGTGCTGTTGTTTGATTCATACACATTTAGGATCATTATATCTTCCTGGCATATTGATCTTTTTGTTATTATGCAATGCCCCTTTTTGTTTTATATATAATTTTAGCTGTTCTTAGCAGGAGGAATAGGGAAAATTATGTCTAACAATTGTCCTTGGAGCAAAAAGTCTCAGAACTTACTTTTAAACATGAATAGGTTAAATTAACTTAAATTATAGTTTATCTCAAAAAAATCAGGAACTGTTTAATTTCCATTAGTTGTTTTCAAGATAATGGGTGAAGGAAATCTACTACTACAAAAAGCAGTGCTACAGGAATATTCCCAAAGGTGCAGAAAGAGGTATGTCTAAGGTTGTCATGCACACATTGTTGTAAAGTTCTACAAAAATGAGAAATAATCTAAATGTCCATCAATAAAGGATTGATTAAATAGTTTATGGCACATTCATGGTTGATATTTAGCCAGCATGCACAAATGAAGATAAAATGCTTGGTGAAATATTGAAATATATCCAGAACAGCTTGTTAATAGTTTCTACCTTGACTCCCACACCAAGTATACCCCTCCAGCACTTTGGCCATCTTGGTCCTTTCCCCAGGACACCTCGAAGCTCTACACTATCTAACAACTAAAGGGTTAACACTTGTATAGCAGGGAGCTTCAGTGCCATGCTTTAACGCTATGATTGGTGCCTATTCTGACTGGTTTGGTCTCATGTCCTACCAGATATTAAATATTTTTTCCCTTACTCTTTGGCCCATACATATCACAGAATACCATACAGCTACTAAAAATGAACAAGGGGAGCTCCAGATAAGCATGGCAGATTTAGTGAATACATTTATCTTCACTAACTTTTGAAACCTCACTAAAATGACAGCAAAGAATTCCGAAAGGACAAAGAGAACATGAGAGGATATGACAGCAGAAGAGAAATGTCAATGCAAGTTTTGTACGCTGGAAAGCAGATGGACAGGTGGTAACTGACTTAGCAGAGTAGATAATACTGAAACCTAAGCCTGAAACTGGGGAGAAGCCAAAAAACAAAACAAAACAGGGCAATCCATGCTCATAAAATCTTAGAATTTGGAGGCACCAAGGACCTCTAGAGGCAGGGGTGTGGGTAGGACTGAAAACAGAAAGATAATTTGGCAGTTGGTATAAAGAGTATAAAAAAAAAAAGTATACAGCCCCTCCTCCTAAGTTCACTCATGCACTCCATGGAGTAATTTCCCTTTGACAATGCATGCAGAAGACTGGAGGTATTTTTCTTGCTGGAAAAGTTTACATGGCTATGAACTGGCGTGAGCTGCCACACTGAAAGCAACGATGTAAAGTCTACACATTAAATAGTGCAACCTTCAGTCTGTACCCACTCCTTTCATATATCCCAGAACATCAACAGCCAGGCTTATAACACCTTATAGGAAATTGGAATATTCCTCTCTGTGGAAACTAAATAGTCCAATACAAAACACCTAAAACTACTGAAATTTTGGAGAACCTTAGTGGAAAAGCTGAATTGCGGCCATCTCAACTTAAAGGGAAATGTACCACATAACAGTGGCCATTCATATACAAAGAACTTCTAATCAGCTTCTTAGTCTCTTATGATTGTATGTAAATGAGCCATCAAAAACAAGACTTTAAGGAAAGAGAGATAGAAACAACAGAACAGAAAATGTGACCATGTAGGAAACAGATACAACGCAGGGAACAGGGAATGGAAGAAAACTTTAAAAATACTTATCTTTCAGAGAGATGAGAATATACAGCATTCAGAACATTCAGAGAGCAATGAAAATGTTTGGGGGATTAAAAATAAGATAAAATATATAAGTGTTGGAATATAAATTGGAGGAAATCTCTTGGAAACTAGAAAAAAAGAAAATAGGGATAAGAGATGATTTGGGGATCAATCTAGGATGTCCAACATATGGATAATAATATTTACAGAAAGGACAGAGAAATGAAAAAAGGAAATTACCAATAAATCATGCAAGAAGATTTATGAAAACTGAAGGATATGAGTTTCCCCAACTGAAAGGGCCCATTAAGTACCTCGTATAACAAATAAAAATAGATCACACAAGGGCACATCATAGTGAAATTTCAGAACACCATGGAATGAAAGTGGCAATGTTGACTCATCAGCAGCACTGGAATCTGTAAAGCAATGAACCAATGCTTTCAAAAGTCGGCGGGAAAATTATTTGCAACCTAGAACTCTATACCCTACCAAACTTAATGGTAGAATAAAGGGATTTTCAGATATGAAAGTTCTTAATGAACAATTTCTCTCTCAAATAGTCTTGCACAGAAAGTTCTCGGAGGTTGTATTCAATCAAAATAAAGGAGTAAACCAAAAAAGAGGATGAATGTGTAGAAAACAGTATTGAGAAGGATTTTCAGGGCTTTCCCCAAGAAGTTGTAGAACCTGTACAAGGCTCCCTCCCACCAGTGGTTCAACAGGTAAAAACTATTTTAAACAGAACATTTGGTGGGAAATGTTGAATAAGGTTTGCCTTGATTAAAGGGTAAAGCACCAAGAATGCTAGGCAACAATAAGTTTTTCAAGGAAAGCTTTTCCAAAAATAGCCAGAAGACACCTGAGGAAGTTGTAAAAGGAGGAAGATGCTACAGAATTGTATTTTTGCCACCTGCGTAGGGAATATCCCATCCAAGGTAGTCTTGAAAGTTACACTGGTAGATGGGTGGCAGAGTGGCAACCAAGCAGTCTAACCTTACCTAGAAATCACAGGTAAAGGCTGACTTTCAGGAAAATGGGGAATCAGGTAAAGTTGGTATAAGCATTCTGCTATTTCTTTTTCCTGCCTGCCCTCAGATGCCTTATGCCAACATGTTTCCCTTACCTAGCTAAAACTTACCATTACTTTAAGAAGACTTGCCCTGCACTTAAACCAATATCGAATCTTGCAGACCTGCCATTGACTTTTACCAGTGTCAAATCTTGGTCTTGCTAGTCCCTTTCAGCTAATTATCAAAAGTCTGCTAAATAAATCTGTACTAAGCTGCTAATGACAGGTAATAGATTCATATGCTACCCATCCAGAGGTATTTAAATTTCAACAGACTACTCATAGAGTCCAAAAACCTTCTAATTTCAAATGATATCTTGAGGGGAATAATATATATATATATATATATATATATATATTTTTTTTTTTTTTTTTTTTTTTTTTTTTTTTTTTTTTTTTGTGGTACGCATACGCAGGCCTCTCACTGTTGTGGCCTCTCCTGTTGCGGAGCACAGGCTCAGCGGCCATGGCTCACGGGCCTAGCCGCTCCGCGGCATGTGGGATCCTCCCGGACCGGGGCACGAACCCGTGTCCCCTGCATCCGCAGGCGGTCTCTCAACCACTGTGCCACCAGGGAAGCCCGAGGGGAATAATTTTTAAAGGTAGGAGCCCTCAAATCTCACAACATACACAACTACCTAATTAACCTATGGGCAAAACTAGCTGGAAATCTGTGTCTGAGATGATGTCAATGTATTTTCTGGTACCTGGTTATTCACATAGTCATCATGAGCCATAAATTGCCCCCCTAAAATAATAAATAGATCAAAAAAAAAGAATTGTTTTTCAGATTATCACATGGTTGTTCTGGCTTGGGGTAAGCCTTGAAATAATTGTAAACATGATCCAAGAGATGTTAGAGGTTAATGAATTTGCCACTAAAAGATGCTTCAAATTTAAAATCCGATATGTTTAGGATGAAAGCACTGACAGATGATCAAGTCCACTTAAAATTGCCTTATATCAAGATGCTATATTATAGTCTAGGACAATAAAATGTCTGAAAAGACATATAATGTTATTACAATAGAAGATACAAAGGAATTGTATGCAATCAACTCATTTATATTAGTAAGCCAAATCACACAAACATGTAGACCAAGGTAATTGGCCACAGAATCATGCCCAGAATAACACTTGAGTCATATCAGGTCATTCTGAGCAAACATACTGGACAATTCCATAACTTTGAAATCTAAGGAAAGTGATAGGGGACTGAGGGCTTTCAGTAAACGCAGCAAGTACATATCTCATGTTTAGAGCTATCAAATTTGCATTGTGAACTTTAGCACAAATCTCACTGCAACGCAGGGGGCATGTTCTAATTCTGGTAGTAGCATTTACCAAAGTGTTCTACGGACTTCAACTAAATCATATCTAAGTCAAAGTATAAAATCTAAGTTAGGGCATAAGGAAGAACATGAAAATCAATACATTTGGATATATAAGATAGGGATATTATTTAAATATTTTGCAATGTATGATGAGGCCAGGATCTCACTTTGGTATGCTGGGTACAGTGGCAAGAGCCCAATAGTCAATGCCACATTCTCTAAGGGGCAGGAGGCAACGATGCCATAACATTCCACAAATGTCCTTTCACACGGTAAAAATATTTCTGACAGTCACTCTGCCCAAACCTTCCTATTCATAACACTGTCAGCTGGCATGTCACTCAGAGTGACAGGAAAGGAGAGGGAAAGATGATTATGGTGAAGATGGTAGGAGTTAAATCACTGCACAATGAACAAGCAAGATGCACCTGAACTGCTCACTGTCACACAGATGGCTGACACGATCCTGATCGAAAGAGATAAGGGTGAAAATATTTCATTTGCCTCATGATTGCAGTTCAAATGAAAGGCATGAAAACCAGTTGAATTAGTGTCAAAAAAATGGTAAATCCTGAAGGGATCTTGCTGAAGGGGTACTTCATCCAGTGATTATTTTTTTTCTGGCCATGATAGCCTAGCTTCAAATTGAATCTTACACAGAAGTTCAATATGTTGTTAAACAAGTCAAAAAGACCTATTTCGATGGCAGCGGTGGTCTAGAACTCCCCTCTCATTTCCCATAACCACTAGTCATCATCCCTAAGGAATTCCAGGACTCTTCACCCTACCTTTGGATAATGACATCTCCAAGCCCCAAATTATACTGCCCAAGATCTCCTGTGGTAAATTAGTGTTAATCCAGATTTTTCCCAATTATCCTGACTTCCAAGCCTATACAAAATTCCCAGCAATACATCACATGCCTCATGTCATGTGGCCCTGTTAGTTTCCTCAAACGAGCACTTGGCATTGTTACCTCTAATTTACTGAGCAGCTTTAGCAAATCAGAAAAGTTTTACTCTAATAAAATATTTAGGAATATAGATTATACATAAATGTAAGTGATGTTTATTTCTTTTTTTATTGAAGTAGAGTTAATTTACAATGATGTGTTAGTTTCAAGTATACAGCAAAGTGATTCAGTTATATAAACGTATATATATGTATATGTGTGTATGTATATATGTGTGTGTATATGTATTCTTTTTAAGATACTTTTTCATTATAAGTTATTACAAGATATTGAGTATAGTGATATTTATTTCAAAGAAGTGTTCACAGTGATAGAAACCAACTATAGTCAGTGTTAAGTATAAGACATCTGCTACAGTATTTGTTTTTATGTCCTGGCTAAATTGGTTACCTGATCCAATGCAAGCTCTCAGAAAAAAATACTCTTGCTTTTTTTTGATTAGCATATAAGCTGACATTCTGTGGCATTTTCAGAAGGTATCTATGATGTGCAAACTGAAACATTGCCTTTGTTGTGTATGCATAAAATAGATGGTTTTTAGGAACTTAATTGTCTTCGTAGAAAAAAATATTACCAAAATATTTGTTGTATATTTGGTGATACTAAGCTCTGAACCATGTAAAAATATAAGTGTGACTAGCTGTGAAGTTTATAGTTTTTATTTACAGCAAACCCCAGAGTCTTGCATTAAGTACCTTTGTTTCAAGAGAAAAAAATGAATAGGTTTGCCTTAGGGCATCTTAATGACCAAAACAATCTCATTGTTTCATTTCAGACTCTGTTCATAAAATGTGGCAATAGATCAAATCCAGAGAGATTTTTTTCCCTTGCCATGACCATATAATAGTGGTCTCTTAAGACACAGAATCAATTTGACTGATTTTGCCTTTGCCGCTACTCTCATGTCTTCCTCCTGAATGACACTTGCTTGGCCTGTGGTCTGGAGTTTCACAACCACAGGAATTACTTTTCTCTGGAAGCTGAACTATCTTTTCTTGAGATTTGTTTTTAAGCAGCCCAAGAGAAGTTTGTGGCCCTTCTGCTCTGGGTTCTTTTCTTTCATCTTTTAAAGCAGCCTTAATTTTCTGCTTTAAGTCTGTTTGGTTTTGAAGCAAGATGACAAAGGACCCAGGAGGGTATTCACATCCATAGCTGTCGGAGAGTTTTTGTTAATTCTATGATCTCCATCTATCCCAGCTCCACTACTTCATTCTGGATGGTTTCTGCTACTTGTACGTGTCATGCAGGGTGCTTAGTTCTCTTCCCATCTATACTCCTGATGTCTGGAAAATCCTTTTACTTTGATTCAGTCCAGATAAGATTGACTCATTGTAATCAAAGCCTTTATAAGGAAAATTGAAGGAAAATAGAGCAAAATCAGAAATAGAGCAGGAAATAATATCTCAGAGCAAACATGTTATTTTTACTTAAAGTCCACTTCAGCATAGTTTGGCTAGCACAGTTAAAAAAAAAATCTCACTTTCTTTCACCTCACTCTAGGAAAAAACGAGTATGCTGGAATAAACTATTCAGACTTTTAATCTGGAGTAGATTTGAGTTGACACCACTGTCAGATGAGCAGGATCCTTGGCTTCTCTTAGGACTTATATCCCATTCCTTTCTGGACAGTAGTCCCCTCATCGACTCTGACCCTTGCTCATGCTAGACTTCCACTTGGCAGATATCCGAACTCTCTTGAGACCTACCTCACTCAGGCCTTACCTAGTTCTTGGTGCTCTTCAAAGGAAAGTGAATTCATATTAGGTCTCAAAGATTTCTTCTTCAGCTGCATGTTGTCAATCATTGACCTTACAGTGACCTCTTTCACAGATCTCCTTAGAGATCTCTCTGTCTATAGTTTTCTGACTCATCTCTCTTCATTTAAGATGGACTCATCAACCACTTGACTTCCTCTCTTAATGGTCTAGTTGTGGTACCTCCTTCAAATTATCAGATACTATTCACCTCCTTTTTTTTTGGATGGAGTTCTGTGCTCTTTTCAGGAATACCCACCAAGTTCCATTTGTCCTCAACTCATTTGCAGGGTAGAGATCACTGCCGTGCCCTTGGCCCAGTAGATGGTCAGGGCATTCCAGGTTAACTGGTTTCTCCATGTCCCCGGGGGCAACTTTCCAGAAACTATGACCACAGTTTTATAATGCCATAAATTCTTCCCATACTCATTAAATATAACAATTTCTAACAAAGCGAATGTTTCTTTGTGACTATATTTTTCATTCTACTGAAATAAGAAGTCACCTAAGCATTTGTTCATTCAAGCTGTTTTGATAACACATAACTAGCTGGATTGCAAAAAGAAGCTGGTGGAGAAAATCCACCGAGAGAGTTGGTTACTGTGGTTGGGGAAATCACAGAAATTCCTTCTAAACTCTTTGATCCATCCTTTCCTTGAATAAGCTCTACAGAACTGAATCCAGAATGAATTGGTTAAAAAAAAAAGTACTTTTTTACAAATATGACTAACCAAAATATTAATAATATGTGAACTTAGCCTTCAAAATAGAAGCTAGATAGTTAAATACAACTTTCAGTAGAGTATTATGGTTAACATGTTTCATAGGCAAAAATAAGAAGCATGGGGCTTCCCTGGTGGCGCAGTGGTTGGGGGTCCGCCTTCTGATGCGGGGGACGCGGGTTCGTGCCCCGGTCCGGGAGGATCCCACATGCCGCGGAGCGGCTGGGCCCATGAGCCATGGCCGCTGAGCCTGTGCGTCCGGAGCCTGTGCTCCACAGTGGGAGAGGCCACAACAGTGAGAGGCCCGCTTACCACAAAAAAAAAAAAAAAAAAAAAAAGAAGCATGTTGTCACCGTTTATTAACTTGTGTAATACTATAAAAACATGTACACAAAGTCTTCAAAGAGAATGACTATGAGTGTAGTGTAGGTAAAATACAACAAAACATTGTAGTTTGAGAGCAATTTTTTTTTTTTGCCTTTCAAGGATTAATTGAGTTATTTGGGCATACTTCTCACAAGCCAGAAATTATTAGCCAACTTCTCCCAATATCCATTCTCCCCCAACTCCATCCACTGTTCACACTAAAGTCAAAATGATCATTTAAAATATGTAAATCTGATCATATTACTCCTCTAAAAACCCTTAATGGCTTTCCTTTGAATTTACAATAAAATGCAAGTTCTACAATACAGCCCTACACACTCTGGTCCCTGCCTACCATTCTCAACTCACCTCGTGCTCCTGTCCTGCTCTCTCTCCAAGCTTCAGCCACACCGACCTTTCAGTTGCTTCAGCATGCTTTACACCTTCAAAGAGATGTTCTTTATTCATAGAACCCTCTTCCACCCACCTTCTCCATGTCCGGGTACTTCTCATTCTTCAGATCTCAGTTTAAATATTGCCTCCTCAGAGAGAGCTTCCCTTATGCTCAAACTAAATAACAAAATTAAAATATGTAACTCCAGCTATTTTCTCTCTTTGTGTACTCTGTTTCTGTCATAGAATTTATTAACATTTGTAATTATATATCTATCTGGCCATTTAAATGCCTATTGTCTGTCTCCCCTAGACTGAAAACTTCATGAGGGCAAAGATTGTGTCTATTTTGTTGTAACAATGTAATATCTTGTAAAAAACCTAGCAAATTCAATCAATAAATATGTCTCCATTAAATAAATAATAAGCAGATAATTTGTTGCCAAATTATAGTTTTCTTTACATAGGAAAAATCAGACAAAATTATCCAGCATAAAGTAAGGACCATGGGCTTCCCTGGTGGCGCAGTGGTTGAGAGTCTGCCTGTCGATGCAGGAGACATGGGTTCGTGCCCCAGTCCGGGAAGATCCCACATGCCGCGGAGCGGCTGGGCCCGTGAGCCATGGCTGCTGAGCCTGGGCATCCGGAGCCTGTGCTCCGCAACGAGAGAGGCCACAACAGTGAGAGGCCTGCGTACCGCAAAAAAATAAATAAATAAATAAAAATAAGGACCCGATTCATCCATAGTTATAAACTTGAGTGCAACTGTAGAATGTTTTTGAAAAAAAACAAATATAATTTTAGATAGCATCAACATCAAATATTTCTTGATACATTTTATTTACAAAAATAAATATAACGTAAGGCTTTTTAAAATGCTTTCTCTTCAATTTAGTGCTTATTGGTTGGGAATAATTGCCTTTTCTTATACAGACATAATTTCATATATTGTTAATCAATTTTTTTCAAAGGCACATATTTGGTTTTATACACATTGTAGATTAAAGCAAAGGATCTGGAATTGGGATCCATTTGTGTACTTTACTTCTAAAATGAAGCCTGCCAAAAGATGACTATGATGCTACATTGTGCTGACTGGGGTAACTAATCCAAGGAAATAGAATCTTAAAATTACACTTTAAAGATTACTTACTTAGATCAGAGGGTAGGAATGTGAAATACTTCTGTTTTAACCTGAAACCTACAAAAAAATCAAGAGGTAGTGCTAACCTTCTAAATATTTAAGGCTGTCTGCCAAAATAAGCAATTCAACCCTTGTTGCATATACATTCACTAAAGAAGAAGAAGGAAGCATTAGAAGAAATCCTTGACCATGAAAACTATGCCTACTAACTTCCCCTAAGAGCTTACAGACTGTCAAGGACTCTGACTTTCTGGCAGTGTTCCTTTCAAAATAATCCAGGAGCCCAACATGAAAGCAACAGCTGCCACAACACAAATCCTTTCATCACTGTGTTAAAACAGGTCCAAAATAACACATACCTGAACTTGTAGTGAAACATACTAAGCTTTATTTCACTCTTTTGGGGCTCTACAGTCTGTTACATTTATTTGTTGTTTTTTTAAAAAATCTGTGTACCAGTACCATACTGTTTTAATTATTGTAGTTTTTGAACCAGTTTCTATTATTTGTTAGAGCAAGTCCTCCTCATTAGTCTTCTTTTTCAGAATATACAATTGACCCTTGAACAAAGAGGGCATTAGGGACACCCATTCTCCCCACAGTCAAATATTCATGTATAATTTATAGCTGGCCCTCTGTATCCAGTGTTCCTCTGTGTCCACTGTTTGGCCTTCTCATATTCAACCAACCATAGATCATGTAGCACTGTAGTGTGTACTATTGAAAAAAATCCGCTTGTAAGTTGTTCAAACCTGTGTTGTTCAAGGGTCAACTGTACTTATTATTCTTGATTATATATTCTTTAGGATGGAATTAGAGTCATTTCATCAAGACATGAAAATAGGGACTTCTCTGGTGGTCCGGTGGCTGGGACTTCACCTTCTAATGCAGGGGGTGTGGGTTCGATCCCTGGTTGGGAAGCTAAGATCCACATGCCTCACGGCCAAGAAACCAAAACATAGAACAGAAGCAATATTGTAACAAATTCAATAAATACTTTAAAAAGTCTCGGAAATTAAAAATTTAAATCATAATGGTGATAGCAGTTATTTTTATCTTGTTTCTGATTTTAATAGGAATATATCTGTGGTTTTACCATTGCATATGATGTTAGCTGTCGATTTAAGATAGATATTTACTATCCCAGTCAGGAAAATATATGATAGCCTTTGTAAATTGACGTCATCCTTCCTCTTCTAATCTTCTCCAGATTTTTTCCAAATTTAGCACATGTGTGGCATGAGAGAACTGTTTTACTCTTTAAATAAATCTGGCCTGTCATATTTAAATATCTTTTAAAACATTTTGAGGGGAAAGGTCAAAGCATGGTTTAAAAGCAGTCTTCATTAAACATAGGGCTAGTGAAGGTCTATAGCAGATTGGGAAATAGTAAACCTGAAGCACTATGATAATGAACCCTCTTCTTATGGACATAAGCCATTCATCTGGAAGAAGGGGAAGTCAATCGAATGAGTTGGTAACTTGGTTTCCACAGGGAGCTTTACTCTGATTAGAGGCAAGACATTTAGGAGGAAAATAAACACAAATGGGAGAGAACCAGAAAACCTTTTTTGCCATGAATATTAAAGAAAAGAAGCCAAAGAACTGCCATTGCACTCCAAATCTAATTAGCAGCACTAAAATAGTGAATTGTTTCCAGAAAGGATAGAAAAGATAGTTGCCACCTTTTGACACCTGTAGGACAGAGAGTGGGTCAGAGCTTTGAGACTTGACCATTGTTAGTTTGAGGATTGTTAGAATACTAGCTTAAGAAAACTGCCAGCCCTTGTCAGGATGCTGTGAAAATACAGAGTGCTGGAACTTTTCAATGCCTGGAAGTACTGTAGCTGAGAATTGTGAAAGGTTTCTTTGAACGTGGACAGAAACACCAAGCTTTATTTAACAGCAGTTGAGGCTGGTGAAAAAAGAAGCCAGCCTAGGTAGTGGTAGCATTTCTTTTTGTTTTTGTTTTTTTTTTAATAAATAAATTTATTTATTTTTGGCTGCATCGGGTCTTTGTTGCTGTGCAGGGGCTCTCATTGTGGTGGCTTCTCGTTGAGGAACACAGGCTCTAGGTGCACAGGCTTCAGTAGTTGTGGCACGTGGGCTCAGTAGTTGTGGTGCACAGGCTTAGTTGCTCCGCGGCATGTGGGATCTTCCCAGACCAAGGCTCAACCCTGTGTCCCCTGCATTGGCAGATGGATTCTTAACCACTGCACCACCAGGGAAGCCCCAGCATTTCTTTTTATTTCATACTTATTATATATCTCGGTTTATACCTACTTGTTACAATGAGTGTTAAATGTTTACCCTGCTTTTTTCCCCTCTTGTGTACAAGATCTTTATTCATTCTAACTTAAGATGTATTTCCATAAAACAGTGGTATTTAGAAGCATTCTCTCACTCTGTATATGAACTATTGTCACTTGTAAAAGAAATAGGCATTTTAAAATATTTAACTTTAAAAGTTTAAGGACATTTATTAACATTGCCTACACTTGTATACTATTTGAATTATCACATGGGTATTATTTTTCAATTTAAAAAATGGGTCCATGGGAGGGAGATGCAAGACGGAGGAGATATGGGCATATATGTATATGTATAGCTGATTAACTTCGTTATAAAGCAGAAACTAACACACCATTGTAAAGCAATTATACTCCAATAAAGATGTTAAAAATTTTTTTTTAATAAAAAAGGGTCCATTTAAAAATATATTTTAAAAATAATATATATTCATTGTGACAAATTCAAAAGTAGAAATGTGTATAAAGTGAAATTTAAAAGTAGCTACCATACCCTACCCAACTCTCCCCAGGTAGCCACTGTTAAGGGTTTGCTGTGAATTCTTTTTCCTATACATATGCAAACATACATACACAAGAATTTTTTTATTTTTAACGTAGCCATATGATACAGATTTTCTGCAATTTGTTTTTTTCCCCATGTAATTGGTATCTTTCCATATCTACACATTAATTTTAGAAACATTCATAGTTTTGTAGAGTAAGCAAAGGAACCTAAATTCCTACTTTTTTTTCTGTTTTAAGTTAGTTCTGTCTGGGTAAACTTCACAGTTGTAACAAACCTATAAACCTAATCTACCACCATCACAGCTACTGGAATAGTTAGCTAAAGTCTTACAGTAGTGATTCTCAAATTTTAGCTTATATCAGGGTTATACCACATAACTGTCTTCTCATTCACTCCTGGGAGGAAGATTTATAATTTTCTTGAGAGCCGGGCTGTGAAATTGAGAGAATAGACTCTTTCTCTTCTGAGGACTGCTGTATCTCCCAATTACACACTACAAATTGTCTATTGACAATTCACTAACACAATACAGCTGTCCTCATAAGCAGACTAGGGGGAGAACACATAATCCCTTGTCCCAAGGATAGCTCTACCAGTGGCTCTCAAACTGTAGTGTGCATCAAAAGTCACCTGGAGGGGCTTGTTAAAACAGACTGCTGGGCTCCACATCCAGAGTCTTTGATTCTCAGACTGCAGCCCAAGAATTTGCATATCTAACAAGTTCTCAGATGATGCTGCTCTTCCTGGTTCCAAGATCACATTTTGAGAGAACCACTGTCTCAAAGGAAATAATCAACTTCTGTAGTGAGCATCCATTTCCCAACATATTTAACTTAAGACAAACAGACTTCACAGACCAGAATTCACCCAAAATCAGAAAAGTAGACCCAAACTAGAATTTCCCTATTAAGTGCTCCTTACTCTCCAGCGGTTAAAACCTAACTGCAGTAAGAGATGCTGAAGCCTTCATCTCTATTCACTGGGTTGAAAATACAGTCTTTTTTTTCAGATCTTCTTACCTCCAACTTAGCTAGGTTCCCCAGTTAAGGTTGAACATATTCCATCTGAGATCCATAACTTTTTTGAAACCTATTGTAACCCTAGAGTGAACAATTTGAGCCTAAGAATGGTTAATAGCATGTTTTTGTTCAGACAGAGTAGAAGATCCTGGTAAGAAACTGAGTCTTTCAAAGGAAGCCCTGCTTCACTCCCAACATTAACCCAGGCTCTGCTTCTACCCTACTGCCCAACATTCACCTGAGGAAGTGTAATGAAGGGATAAAGAATACTGGGCCCCAGTCTTAGCATCATACTTCTTTCCTGTGTTATCTGACCTCTCTATCTCCAGTTTTCTCATCTACGAAAAGGATATAATAATACCTACTTGAAAGGTTGTAAGGATTCAATGAGACAATATATGTAAATCACTTAGCCTAGTATCTGGCACATAACAAATGGTCAATAAATAGATGTTACTACTAATACTCTACTTCATAGTAAATAATTGGAATAGAGAATTGGACTCCTGGCTATATTTCTTTCTTTCAACACAAACATAACTAACAATGTGTCATTAAAATTCTTTTAGCTTCACAGCGCTATTTACAATAGCCAAGACATGGAAACAACCTAAATGTCCACCGACAGGTGAATGGATAAAGAAGATGTGGCATACACACACACACACACACACACACACACACACACACACACACACACCTACACACACACGATGGAATATTACTCAGCCATAAAACAGAATGAAATAATGCCATTTGCAGCAACACGGATGGACCTAGAGATTGTCACATTAAACAAAGTAAGTTAGAAAGAGAAAAATACCATATGATATCACCTATATGTGGAATCTAAAATACAACACAAATTAACATATCTCAGAAACAGACTCACAGACATAGAGAACAGACTTGTGGTTGCCAAGGGGGAGGGGGCGTGGGGGAGGGAAGTAGTGGGAGTTTGGGATTAACAGATGCAAACTATAATATATAGGATAGATAAACAACAAGGTCCTATTGTATAGCATAGGGAACTATATTCAGTGTCCTGTGATAAACCATAATTGAAAAGAATATGAAAAAAGAATATATATATATATGTATAACTGAATCACTTTGCTATACAGCAGAAATTGATACATTTTAAATCAATTATACTTTAATAAAATTTTTTTAAAAAGAAAAAAAATTCTTTTATCTTCAGTGTTACATGATCAAATTTGCTTGTTGAATGATCTAATACCATTGTATTGGGAACTAAGTTTCAACATTTGAATTTTGGGGGATAAAATATTCAGTCTATAGCACCAGACATTCTGAATTTTTCATCACACTTGTAAATAGGCCTTAAAATAAATGATATTCCAATTTAGAGAGCACGCTACTCTTTCCTCACACTATTACTGAGAGAGCGATAGTTTGGCAAAGGATGTGTCCACACATGACATCAACATCCACAAGAAAACAATGTCATCAGTAGTTCCAGCATTCAAGAAAGACAAAATGAAACATCACTTAAAAGTAAATATCCGACGAAGTGAGAGAGTGGCATGGACATATATACACTACCAAATGTAAAATAGATAGCTAGTGGGAAGCAGCCGCATAGCACAGGGAGATCAGCTAGTGCTTTGTGACCACCTAGAGGGGTGGGATAGGGAGGGTGGGAGGGAGGGAGACGCAAGAGGGAAGAGATATGGGAACATATGTATATGTATAACTGATTCACTTTGTTGTAAAGCAGAAACTACCACACCATTGTAAAGCAGTTATACTCCAATAAAGATGTTAAAAAAAAAAAGTAAATATCCTACAATTCCGTGACAAACTCAACATTCATCATGTGTAGGTTCCCCAACACTTTCTAAGCAGAGATACCTTTTTGGTTGTTGTTTTCTTTTGTTTTGTTATTTTCTTAATAGGCAACATTGCCTAAGTTTTTCCACTGCTAGGTAGGTCATGTGTGAAACGTCTCAAACTCAGAGGCAGAGGGCCAGCTCTTAGGGGCCTTTCCCCACTTTTGAGCAGTGGAATGGCAGTATCCCTTTGCAAATTGAAAAAGACTACTTCTGAATGGCCCATTTGGACTGGTAAAAGACTCAACAACTTTTTATGCCTGAGCACTTACAGAAACTGTTTTACTTTAGATTCTTTCAGTTGTTTCCATTAAACTTGCCATGCCAAATGAGGTGATTGCTTTCAGAGGCAGTCCCAAAAAATAAGTAACCCTTCATGTCATTCTACCTTCATCCCCAGAATTGCTTCAGATGCATCACAGCAGACATATTTTTTCTTTTTTTTTTCCCAACTAACTCATGGGAGCACTTCCTTTTGAGCCAGATGCTGTATTATTAATTTGTTGGAAGACATACTATTATTAGCAAGACTGGCCTTACACAGAGATGGGGTAGGCAGCCTCTCAGTGCGATTTCAGGGACAACAGGAAGGTGTCCTTTGCCAAAAATATCTCTCCAGTCTGTTCTCTGAGGCTTAAAATCATTTAATGAGGACTTTGCTTTCTGTTTCAAAATTGGAGATAAAGATGATAAATCAGATACCCTTGGGAAAGAGAACTGGGCTCCCACAGCATTTGGCTCATATCTTGGTAACAGCACTTAACTATGTTACGTTATAATTCATCTGTTTGCATGTCTGTCTATGCCCACGAGGTTGTGAATTCCTTCAAGGCAGTGAATATGCCTCACCCATCTCTGACCCCTCAGGATTTTTACCAGTGTCTGACAGAAAGCAAACACACAGTAAACAAAATGACAAAGGAATGAATTAATGAATGAGCAATTTTATATTTACCATTATGCCTAAAGGACTGAAAAGAAATCATTTCCTGGAAATAGGCATGGAGGAGAAAACAAAAACTCTATCAGGGCCCCAAAAGAGGTGTAGGGAGAGAATAATGAGTCATGACTATAGAATGTCCATTGTTAAAGAGACTGTTATCTTTTCCTAATTCAGGGTTGCTTCATCCATTTGTTTTTCAAGGAACTACATCTGTGCTGTTTGATTTTTTTTTAAAGTTAAACCATTGTGTAACTGTTTCATTTCTCAAGAAGCCAGAAAGAGCTAGCTGAGTTTGCCCGCAAGGCTTGAGCTTTGCTGCTCCTTTAGAAAATTAGCTCTCACTGCAGGAAGTGATTTGTGAGCAGTTTGAGAGAAGACCAACATTAAAGTCAAATCCTGTATGAAATGAAAGCTTGTCTGACGTCCAGATCTGTGTTGGGAAAATTAAAAACCCCAGCCTGGCTGGTTCATTTTTATGTTCTGTCTTTAGAACAAGATGTGTGCTGCTCAAAATGATCCAACTGTAAAACTCAGGTAGGTTCATGATACTAAAAATAAAAGAAAGAAAAAACCCTAACCATTAAATTTTCACCTCTTAAACATTACCAAACAACTCATGCATTTTGCAAGTATTTATTGAGCCCCTACCATGTGACAGGTTTTGTTCTAAGTGCTGGACGGACATATATAATAGTGAACAAGACCAATAAGGCTGTCTGGACCCAGACCATATTGCCACACTTCTGATTCCCAGTCCATGAGCCTGGGTGGCAAGGATGAGGTGGTGGATGGAATAAGTGCCAGGTGTGTCTGCATCATACATTGCTTGTTAATAAAAAACAGCGTTTTTAACTCTGTTCCTTTAATAAATAGCTGCCACAAATTAGCTGTGTCATTAGGACTCATCCTTGGTCAGGAAGAGCATAGAGGTCTTTGAGAGACTCTTTAATCCAGGCAGAAGAACCTCTGGCTCTGTGCTGGAGGCCTAGATTCTAGTCCTGGCTCTACCATTACCTTCCTGGGAGATGTAAGACAAATCGATTAAACTCTATGTACCCATTTCTTCAAAGGCAAGGTAAGAATCATTTTCATGGCTATTTCTATACCATAAGATGATTTTGATGATAATATTTATCTCAATAAATAATAGTAATAATAGTGAACGTTTGGGCAAACTTAGCATGTGCCAGACAAGTGCTAAACCCTTTGATATAGTCTCATTTAATGCTTTCAATTCTATGAGATTATTGTTACTATTTTCAATTAGTTTACAGGTGGATAACCCGCCCAGAGAGGCTACATAATTTGGTAACAATCACACAGTAAGTGAGAGATGGGATTCAAGCTCAAATCTGTCTGATTCCACAGTCTGCCTAGATGTGAAAGTCTACATATGACTAGGCTATTTAACACATTAGATTGGAGTTAGATATTAACACCTTAGTATGAACTAAATTATTATATCCAGAGCTCTGGAACCTGAAGGGAGAAAATGAGTCAATTATATTCCATTTGGTGCTCTAGACCTACACCTTATCCTTCAACTTACTCTAAGTTATCATTGGAAAATCTCTGATCACATAATTCACACCAAGACACTACTGCCTAATAGTTTGTAAGGGTCACTGAAATATAACAGAAGAAATGAGCAACAGGAATTGTGAAGAGGGTATTTTTAGACTTGGGAGCCTGTTTCCACACTCCATGTATTACAATCATAGGCAATCACTTACTCAGCCCATATACATAACCAACATTGCAAAGCTCCACTATAAGTATTTGTATAAGCTGGGACAAAGACTACAGATCAGAATCCAGAAGCATGGTTACAGGTCTCCTGTTCTAGAGCCATGCCTAATCTGTTTATACGGGAAACATTTCTTAAGCATCTACTATGTGCTTAAGAAATGTGTGAGGCATTTTTACAAGCAGCATTTCATTTGATGCCCATAGCCACCCTGTGAGATAGGTATTACTATGCCCAATTTTGCAGATGCATTAACTGAGCATTAGAAAGGCTAGCTAACTTGTCCAAGGTAACACAGCTAATAAATGTACAAATCAAAATCATAAAAACTCTGGTATATGAGGTTGGTTTCCTAGCCAACAGCAATTTCTCACTCTTTCTCTCCTAACAGATTCCCAGTACTGTTCTGGCAGCAATGTGTCCAGACCTAGGGGTTGAATCCTACATAATTTAAGCCAGCAATGGAAACCCTGTTGCCCTTTGCCAGTGACAAAAAATTGTCTGGGTCTCCTGAAAAAGGCACAGAAGGAGGAAGCTTTTTCAGTGCCACTGTTGCCCTCTTGCATCCTGCTTTAGACAATGTAATGCAATGATGTAATACTTGGAGCTACAGCAGCCATTTTTAATCCATGAGGGAAAATATCACTGACTCACTGAGGAAAGCAGAGTGGAAGGATCAAAGCAGCTTGGCCCCTGAATGACATTGTTATAAGATGCCAGATCAACTCTAGGGCCACCTTCTTCCTGACTGCCTTGTGGTTCAGCTTCTGTTAATTAGGTATTATATTATTTGCAGCCCAAAGCATTTTAAACAATTGCTATAGAGTATATGATAAAAGTCAAATGAATGATGTACCAATTAAATGCTAGTTGAGAGCAAGAAGAGCTCCTGTAGGCTGAGTTTATCGGGGAGAGGTACATATAATAGGATGACTTGGAGGGTTCTTGAAGGATGGTGGATATTTTTAAAGATAAAGAGGAAGAAAAATGTATTTCAAGCCAGAATCACATTTGTTTTATTCACCACTGTAATTCTAATTCCTAGCACAGTTCACAGCACACAGCAGGTGTTCAATAAACGTTTGTGAAATGACTTAATTAATAAGCAAAGACACAGGGGTAAGAAAGCATGCAGCATTTTACACAGACATGGGACAAGGAAAAGCGTATAAGATATGGGAATGGTAAAAACTAATGTAGGTTCCAGGCCGAGGATGGAGGGTTGAGGCTGTGTGTCTTGGGAGATTTGCCTCTTCTTTTAACCATCCCTTACCTCCCCAATCCTACAATCATAACAAAATCAAACAGGAGATTTGACACGGTGACCTACAGTATATCAAGTGTACACTTGAGTGACAAAACAAACAAATTAAAAGTCATGAGTCAGAAGCATTGCTGGGTGGCCTGAGAAACCCAAATATCACAGACAGCATTAAAATAATACATTCAGCACCTGGAAAGTGACTAATTCTGCCTCTCAGCCTATATACCCAAGCCTCCAACCCAGCAACTTTTCCAAGAGACAAGAAATATGCCAGCCTTGAGAAAGGCTCTCTTTCTGCTAAGTGATTGCTTCTCTTCTGATAGCAATTTCTTGGAAAATGTAGCTCTGACACCCATAACAGTATTCTTTTGCAGTCGCCATATCAAGTGCTCTGTTCTAAGAGACAAAATAATTTATTAGGAGCCATCACTTGCATAAATATTATAATTAACATATTAAGAATATTTTCCTCTTCAATGCAGCCAAGAGAGCTAATTTTATAGTGTAACATGACATATAGATGTAGTATGATAAACGTCGTCTGGAATGAGATTTGTCCAAACTGTGGAAAAGAAAAAGTTAAGATTGAATTGGAATGCCATGAGACAGATCTAATCCTCAGAAAGTAAATTTTGTCCCTCACCATTTTCTGACCCCCAACTCTACCACACACCCTACACTGTCCTAACACTATCCCTAGAATCCTAGCTCAGGAAACAGTCTGAAATTTGCCTATGGCAAGAAATCAATGACTGATAATAATAACATTTATTGAGTGATTTTCATGGGCCAGGTACTATTCTGAGTGCTTCGTACACATTATCTTACTTCATACCCTATGAGATAGGTGTAATTATAATCTCACATTTTACAGTTGAGAAAGAGAAGCTGAGAGAGGCAAAGCAACTTAGCCAGTGTCACTCAGTAAGTGGCAGGGCTTATATTTGAACACAGGCACTCCAACTGGAGACCTATTAGCTCACCTACCATCCTATGCTAGCTCACTCCTACATTCGTTTTGTTTTGCTTTGTTTTGCTTTTAAATGTCAGAGATAAAACCTTAGAATAAAGAAATAAAATCCCTTAGGGTGAATTTCCAGTATCAGGTGCTGGGGAGGGTATAATTGACTTGGCATCCTAGTACCTTTCAGCTCATGTTGAGGATGCATTAACTAAAAATCCCCAGACTGAGCCCACTATTTCAGTTTTTGTTGAGTTATTTTTTTCAGAAAGATCATTTGGCTCTTTAAGTCAACTACATAATTTGATTGGTATTGCTGTGATCCATCTCACACAACCTATCAAATCGCTTACGTGTTAATTGGGTTTGAGTTTATGCTGATTTAACATGTGGTCTTCATTATCTGAGTCTCCATTATCCATGTCCCCAAAGTTAGGAGGATATGAATGAAAGCAAAATGCAAATTATTCACTAAGGAACTGACTCCCTATAAAATTATTCTCTACTCAAACATCTCTTCCTGCTTAGTATGAGCCTATGTTGATCAGTATGTGGAGGATTTTCTGATATTGTCAGACGATACAATGCAAACCAGTTTCAAAGTGAAATTGCAAATCTTGCAAAATGTTCAGGATTGCATGCAGTTGATGAAAGTGATGCTGAAGAAGTACTCTGATCACATGCAATGCCATTGACAACTGAAGATCTGGTAGAGTAAAACCAGTGAACAAATAAAGAAAAGAAAAATAACGAGGCTAATACCAAGGTAGACACAGCAAGAGAAAATGATTTGAATATCAAAGATTTAAGAGAAGTCCTTGGAAAATTGGTCCTTGACTATTTCAGCCTTTTAAGCATTTTGTTCTAAATACAGTGTGAAACTACAAGTTTTGCCCACGTTTTGGTACAGTTTGGTGAAAATAAACTTTATTTTTATATTTTTGTTTCCATTTCATTAAAATTGGAATACGTTGTCACTATCAAGGTTTGACCTGCACAGCCATCATTACTAGTCAAACAGAACAGTCCTTTATTCTGCTTGGAAAATTAGCCAAACACATTGCATCTTCTAAGCCATTTTGGGAAAGAATGATTGCGTTTTGGAAGCTTCTTTGTTTATTTCAGTTTGCAAATATTCTGGCCATTTGCAGGTGCCAAATATCTGAGCTCTAAATAAGCAGGGTTGCATTCTACTTCATTTATCTCCCTCTCCAGATGCAGTACCTGGTATAATTAACTGAACATTTAATCGGTGCTCAAAAAAAAAAAAAAAGATTAACTTAACTTGAGCCCTTTCCCTGAAGATTTGCAATGGAGAAAGTGTAGCCACTGTGATTTCCCAAGCTTGAAAAATATGTCCCAATGCACTTACAACTGGATACTTGTTCAACAAAGAATAGCTAGGCTCTCTCTCAAGATGCAGTCATTCTGAAGACTTTGGGGAGGCTACAACCTGTAAGGAATGGTAAGAATGGAATGAGTGATTCCTGAACAATGTAACAGTTTGAGTATGTAAATGGGGACACTCTTTAGTTTCCTCAGAGAGATTCATCAAGGACCAAAGCATGTAATTTGTTAATTAAGGTCAACATTATGTAGACATGGGGACTTCCCTCGTGGTGCAGTGATTAAGAATACACCTGCCAACGCAGGAGACACGGGTTGGATCCCTGGTCTGGGAAGATCCCACATGCCACGGAGCAACTAAGCCCATGCGCCACAACTACTGAGCCTGTGCTCTAGAGCCCGCGAGCCACAACTACTGAGCCCACGTGCCACAACTACTGAAACCCATGTGCCTACAGCCCGTACTCCACAACAAGAGAAGCCACTGCGATGAGAAGCCCGTGCACCACAATGAAGAGTAGCCCCTGCTCAACACAACTAGAGAAAGCCCACACACAGCAATGAAGACCCAACGCAGCCAAAAATAAATAAATAAATAAATTTATTTTTAAAAAATAGAATGAACGTCCTTATACATTAAACAAAAAAACATTATGTAGACATGATCTGAATTGAAAAGAACTGAAGTGTTATAACTTCCTTTCTATCTTTCCAGGACAGTCACGTTTTTACAAATACATGGTATTTAGATGTACTGTTACTAAAGTAAATAATTTAGTACCATTGGTTAAGTACAAAAAATTATTAATGTGGTTTTAAAAATGAAACCTGTCTAAATTTATTTTACTATTCTGGATGAAGTGTCAGAAAGGACATTTTTTTATCAGCAAACTTAGCACAGAGATTCATGATTACCATATTTACTTAAAAATTCCCCCTTTGAGGATGCATTTTACCCATGATAGAGGAGACTGTGAAGGGGAATTGTGAAACCACTACTACTCCTAGAAGTATAATTTGCTCCATAGATAAATTTTTAGAAGCATGATCAAGGCAACTAAAGAGGTTTAAATAATTATTACGTTATCTTCCTTTTACATTCAGCAGAGTTGTTTATACCTTCTCAACTGCTCTGACCAAACCTTCAATGGCACCTACCCAGGAGGTAAAGCAGACAAATTAATTCACATATTTTTACTCATCACTGGGAAAAAGAAATTGTGAGGGAAGAGAATTTTATGAGAAAAGGAAATAAGGATCAAAATTGCTTCTACCTTTGATAAACAATTGATGACTCCCTTCATTAAATGTATGGAGTCTTCAGGGATGTCAATATCTATGCCAGAAAGTTCTGTTAAATATAACAGTTCTCAAATTTTCTCATTCTTCAAGAAAAAACAAGCAAAACAAAGCAAAACAGTTCTTCAAGCAAAAACAAAGTCACACCATCCATACCCATACCCATGTGCGTTTTGCAGCCCCTTCAATCCATCTATGTATCCACTCATGCAGCCAGCATCATTTAATGAGCTGCTTAATATTTACCTCCATTTTAAACTGGGATCTCGAGATGGTTTAAAGATAAGTCAGTGTCCAAAGAATGTCACATTCTGTAAGATATTCAAAACCCTTCTGATATCCAGAAAGTTCTAAGAGGTATTTCTTTCACAGGAGTTTCCTGATGCCTGATACTTTAGTTCATGTTTTACTTACTCAGAAGATATCCAAAGTAAATGCTAACTTGAAAAAAAAGCATTAGACTCATATCTCTTTTTGGCTTTGCTGTAAAAATACAATCCTGAGAGGAATATGTGCTCAGTGTACCACAAATTGAAGAAAAGGAACATTCATCAAGTTCATTTCCTGTAGAGCAAATCTTCCCACACCATTCAGCCCAGCCACAACATCTGGATAATTGGCCCCAGCCTGGTGGGAGCCCCCAACACAGGATTCTGCATAATTCTTGATCATTAGGCAGGCAAACTCTCCTCAGTGCTCACCTTGAATGTCTTTTCTCCCTCTGTCTCACCTACTATCCGTAATTTCAGCTGCTCACCAACTACCAAACCATCTGAAGAAATTTAGGATAGTGCTGCTTGAAATAAGCTATCTTTAATTTAAGAAAAATACAAAAACCCGGAAGTGATATGAGTTACTTTTCTTTATGGTGATGCAAATGATATTCTCTCCTCTTTCTAGGCATTACTCTTAAGGGTTTAGTTAATTCAACTCTTCCTGTACAGCTCTTTGGGGCTCCAGGAAGGAGAAAAAATCCTAAATCCTTCTCCTACTGATCTTATAAAAAGGTAAATGCAAGGCTTATTATTTTTATATTGTCCAAATCAGTAGGATCAGAGTTTCCCATCAGCCCAGAGTACTTAACTTTCTAGATTTAAGAGGAAATTTAAGGTAGTTTCCAGCCCTCATGTAATTATAGGACTAGCTTGTAAATTCCTTTAGCTCACAGGTCTTATTTTAACCAGTACTTTACACAGTGTGTGGCAATAGTAGGCTTGCAAAAAATATTTATTGAATGAATGAATGAAAGACTGACTTTAAGTTTGTAAAATTCTTCAGGATTCATCTGGTGGAAATGTATAGCTAAGGCTGATATTTAGTTGATGTGCACAGTTACGGCCTTAAAAATTTTCAGTGCAGGGTCACCTTTGACTGTTGGTGTTCATTGTGTTCTGGTTGCTAAATATTTTGAATATCTCTCCTAGCAACAGAATGCCATAGCATAGAGAATTATATATTTTTTACTTCAAACACGTTTTCATAGAGTGTTTAGGACCCGGGCCCTTGCTTCTGAGTAACAGTGACTGGGTTTATCAGAGTTTGGAGGTGGTCAGGGATCAAGTAGAGAAATGAAACCATGAGGGAAAAAAACAGGCAGGCAGTGGGGGTGAAATTGTTGTATCATGCCTGGGTATTAAAAATGGAGATTAGAAGGTAGAGTTATAGTTTTTCAGAGGTGAAAGTGTCAGGGGCACAGGAACTCAGAGTTTTTACTATTTATAGGGCACGAACAAGGGAGGGCAGATATCGCTTCAAAATCTTGTTTTCATTTCCTTTGGGTATATACCCAAAAGTGGAATCGCTGAATCGTATGGTAGATCTATTTTTAATTTTTTGAGGAAGCTCCATATTGTTTTCCACGGTGGCAGGGCCAAGTTACATTACCACCAACAGTGTAAAGGGTTCCCTCTTCTCCACAGCCTCACCTGCACCTGTTGTCTCCTGTCTTCTTGATGATAGCCATTCTAACAGGTGTGAGGTGATATCTCACTGTGGTTTTGAGTTGCATTTCCCTGATAATTAGTGGTATTGAGCATCTTTTCAAGAACCTGTTGGATATTTTGATGTCCTTTCTGGAAAAGCATCTACTTAGTTCTTCTTCCCATTTTTTAATCGGATTATTGTATGTCCATCAACTGGTGAATGCATGAAAAAGATGTAAATATATGTAGTGGAATATTATTAAGCCATGATAAAGGATATGCTGCCATCTGCGACAACACTGATGGACCTTGAGCACATTATGCTAAGTGAGATAAGTCATACAGAGAAAGACAAGTACCGTATAATATCACTTACATGTGAAATCTAAAAATTTAAACCCCTAAAAGACAGAGTATAATGGTGGTTACCAGGGGATGGAGGGTGGTGGGGGATAAGATTGATGTTGTTTAAGAGTACATACTTGCAATGAGTAGTAAATAAGCCATAGAGATCTAATGCACGGCATAATGAATACAGACAACAATACTGAACTATAATTATGTAATGTAATAAATATTGCTACAATGGCAATCATATTACAATATATAAATGTATCAAAGTAACCTGTTGTACGTTTTCAATTTACACAGTTATATGTCAAATTTATTCAATCAAAAAAGAACAAGATGGGCTTCCCTGGTGGCGCAGTGGTTGCGCGTCCGCCTGCCGGTGCAGGGGAACCAGGTTCGCGCCCCGGTCTGGGAGGATCCCACGTGCCGCGGAGCGGCTGGGCCCGTGAGCCATGGCCGCTGAGCCTGCGCATCCGGAGCCTGTGCCCCGCAACGGGAGAGGCCGCAACAGTGAGAGGCCCGTGTACCGCAAAAAAAAAAAAAAAAAAAAAAAAAAGAACAAGAGAGGTCAGAAGTACAGGCTAAAACTGTCCCCAGTAGAAAGTTCAGCTATGCTGATACCCAGCACCTATTCTTTATGAGCCTAAGTCAATTTAACTACTTGTTGCCCCATCAGCCTACTTCTCTTCTTGAGCCTTCATAACATCTCAAATCTAGACTGCCAGATAAATAGAAAGTTTCAGATTGTACCCTTCAGAGGCTACTAAATTTCCTCTTCCAGGAAGCAAGTTGATGTTTCCTATGAGGTGTGTGTGTTGGGGGGAAGGGAAGGCACTCTGGTTAGTACTGTCTCTTTGCACACTCAGTGAAGTCATGTGTGCCAAGATATTCTATTTTACCATGAAATAGAGCTTTAAAATGCTAGGCAGACTCGTGCAGTGTCCTTGACCATTGGTAGATCGCAAACATATGCCATTTTAATACCTTTCACCTTACTAACTTCACCTGAGATCAGTATATTGTGTAAAATTCTCAAAGTACTAAGGAATCATATTTCCACCCTGAGTTCAGAAATTTACATATCAAAATCCTAATAAACAGCTCTCAGTGCTTACAACACCAGTTACACCATCTGATTCAATATTGCTTGATGATTTCTTAAATAATATTCTGTGGAATCACCTTGTATATGGAGGACATAGTGAAACTTTGGACTAGATTCAATTTGACATTTGTAATGGCCCAGAAAAAGCATCTAGACAGCGAAACAGCATTGCTAAATGTCTCCTAAATCAAAAAGGCAGTTACCAATATTAATCCTGCTCAAAATATGCAAACAGAGAGTTCTGACCAACTGAGTCAACATAACACAGGTGGCAGCTGTCCCCCAAAATCTACAAGTCATTTCAGATATACTAACCTTCATTCTGGCTCTGGAGAATTATATTAACACTGTGCTTACTGACTCAAGGTTATAGAGTGCAGATTCTCAAAGAGGATGGACCATTCTTGGAGTTTGCCATTCAAAATCCATTTTTAAAATGTCTTAGCAGTATCACATAATCTCACATACCCTTACTCCAGGTAAGCATTTATGCTTCAAGATGACAAAAGACAGAAGTTGGAGCATATTTAAAGAGTTCACAGCAAGACACCTCTGAATACTGCAATGCTTGCAGCGGCAGCCATGAGTGTAAGATGGCGTGCCTCTAACTTGTTAAGATACTTTCCACAGCTAGGTTTCAAATAACCAGTCTCCAAGGCTATTGACCCTTCAGGAGTAAAATAATAATAGAGTCAATGTGGCTGGAAGCTTCCCCAGATATATGTAGTGTGGCTCCTCCAGAGACATGCTTGCACCTGTAACAGTAAGGGGGTGGTACAGAAGCCTCTTAGGAAGTGAGTAGGAAAACATCCATATCCTGAGAAGTGCTGGTTATAGGAGGTGATAACAAATTTCCTAAAGTGTCCTCCAGAAAACTGGGAGGTTAAAGGAAGTCCATGCTATAGACACCATTTGTATGTATTTACTTATCACCCACCTCCTTCTGCCAAGGATGTGAAGTCATAAGCATGTATAAAAGAAAGAGAAAAAACACAAATAGTTTAAAGAAACAGGAAAATGGAAAAATAATAAAAACCAAGGGGAAGATCAGCCACCAGAAAAGTATACCTACGGTCATATGTAGTTACTGAAAGTGAGCTTCAAATTTGGTTTTAAGCTACCTACTGGCTAAAGTGAAGAAGGAAACTTGGTCAGTTATAAAACTCACAGGATATAACTGATTGCAGCCTTTGCATCTATGAGCTTGAAGGTTAAAATCGTATCTTTACACGAATAAAATGTGGTAGCATCTGAGCTTCAGGAATTCATACCCAAAGGGTTATAATAATAATGCCCATCCTAAATGTACTGAACACAAAGGACAAATACATTAAAAAGAAATTTAAAATCCATGAAAAATAAGCTTGATAGTTGATGAATGAATTCTCAAAAATCAAAACATCTTGCCTTAAAAAAGCAAAACACCTTGAAAATCTCAGCAATCAAAGTTCAGATTTTAAACCACACATTGAAGTTTTTAAAGAATTCTACTGCTGCCAAAGAACAGAATGTAAGGGAAAAATCACGAGGAACTGCAAGGGGAAAAAATTAGCTTTTGTTATAAACTGACCAATACAAAAGCTACACACCAACCCAGAATGGAAAGAGGAACCAACTATTAAATTTGATCCAGACCTAAAATGGCAGGACTCACAAAAATCGCTCCAAAGGAAAGAGAAGTAAAAGGAAAGAGGTCCTGAGGATGAAATGTAGATGTTAAAAGCCATTGAACTCTCTATTACACTTCCTGAAAACCCTCCGAAGCCACAAAGAAAAGAAAGTCATATTTCTCATGTGGCTGCTACAGCTGCAGAAGTAGAAACAACTAGAAATTCTTGTAACGACCTCTTGTAATAAACATCCTCCTCCATCCTTGTACTCCTCCTCCCCATCCCACACACATACCCCCTTGCCGTTGTCGGGTTGCATATTTTAGAAGCCTAGTATAATTTATTTGCATGACAGAGGAGATGGGGAATACATGATTGAGCAGTTCTTAGCTGTAGTAGAGTTCAATTACTGAAATCAGCTCAGCTATTATAAAAATACCAAAACTCTAAGGAAAATGGACCAAATCAAGTTGAAATATTTGGCTCAGATTCAGTCCTGTTGCTCCTATGCAGGCATATAGTAAATCCTTTTCTTCTGAAACAAACAAACAAAAAAATGATGAGGCAAAAAAGTGAAAGCACAAAAACAAAACAAAACAAAAGTTACCAAAAAACTGTTTAACAAAAGGCTGATTACACTCAAACCCTGGAATCCATAGGGCTACAAATGTGATAGTGACATTTGCAAGGTGTGTGGCTATAAAACAGTAATTTACACATTTGAATTATTTTCATGAAAACACTAAACCATCTCTCTGCTAGATTTAAAATGCTATTGTCTTAGTGTTTAGAAAGTACATGAAATAAAATTAATTATACTCTGCCAAGGTGGCTATTGACAATAACAAAATTCTTAGAACCTGACATGATGGTACGCCATTTTTTAAAAAGTGTTGCTTGGTTCTTAAAAGACTTATCTATATTTCTTCAAGCTTTAGCATTAGTGACTTAAACTAAATTATTACGAGTGTACAAAATTTTTTAGGTACAAAATTTTTTAGGAAATAATGTCAGAACCCAAGGAATACACGAAACCCTTAACCAAAGGCTAAGGCCAATTGGCCTACTCCTTCACCCCATAGATGAGAGATGGAATGTTCTGTAGAGTTGTTTTCAATTTTTCCTGTTCAAATCCCTAGGCCCACCCATCTTCTCCAACACCAAGGATACTTAAACCACCTGAAGTGATATCTCTTATGTCCCCTCTTTTCTATCTTCACATCTCACCTTTGCCACATTTTCCTAAATCACAGTATTTGTATATGGCCACCCACCCTCTCTTCCTCCCACTAGAGGATGAGGTGCCTCAATTGTGCTCTCTTCTTTCATCTTATTTCTCCATCCATCCTTGTTCCATCATTCACCCCTTCTCCTGGGGCCTATTCAATCTCTTTCTCTTTCATCTCTGCACCTAAAAACATGCCCCGTTCCCCCATCACCTCCACATTTTTTAAAAGGCCTTTTGTTTACCCTGTGACTTCTTTCAGTTACCATCCTAATCTCCCACCTGTGTTATAACCATTTTCTCAATTGGCACCTCTCATCTTCTCATCATCCAATTTACTCTTTACCTTTTGCAATCTGATTTCTGTCATGAAAACTCCATGGCATTTCCTCCTTTGGATGTCCCTTTCACTGACTCATTTAACAAGTATACATTGACCACCTACCACGAGCCAGGCAGTATGCTGGGGAAATGAATGTAAATATCAATAAAACTCAGTACTTGCTATCAAAAAGCAATCTAACAAAAATGAATAGAATTCTCAACCTAACCATCCTTGACTTCTCTGCAGAAGTATTTGAAACTCTTGACTATCCCTTCTAAAAAGTATCTCTTCCCTTGAGTTTTGTGGAGGTATTCCAGCTGTACTTCTATTGGCTTTGCTAGCTCCTTCTGATTCCATAAATGTGAGTTTCCTCCAAGGTTGAGGCCTGAGGTCCTTTTCTGTTTCTATACGTTCCCCCAAGGTATTCTCTTTCCTCTTTTAGGTTCAGCTCTCACCTCTGTACAGCTTTCTCCTTAGTCTATTTCTCAACAATTCAATTACTATCCTAAGACACCATTGTATATTTAAAACAAATTGCTGGATGGCACTACAGAATATTTGACGAGCAAATTAAACTCAATCTGCCAAAAACAGACCCACATCTTTCCTGACAAACCAGCAGCTCTTCTTTGAGACTTCCATCTATCTGCTGATAAAATCTTTAAGATAATAATACTGGAAAAATAATAACAGAAAACATTTATTGAGTGCTTTCTGTGTGTCAAGCACTATTACAAAATGATTTATATTTAACATCATAATACCTCATAATAACCCTACAGAATAGATACTGTTGTCATAATTTTGCAGAGAAGGAAACTGAGAGATTAGAGATTAAATAACTTTCACAAAGTTAATAGCAAGTAACAGGGGTAGGCAGACTACAAGCTCAAACACAGGCCAAACTATTAAGGACCAGTAATCCAAGCAGCAGGAATTTGGATTTTTTTAAAAATTAATGCTCTGAAATGATTCATTTTCAAACAGTCCATTTTGCTGAATGCCAAGGACATCATGACCTAGCAGCTGGGGTTATAAGAAGTTGACTGGAGAAAGGAAGGTTATGATACTGTTTTATTTCTTTAATGGGTACCAGTGAGGCATTCAAACATCTCCTTTATTGTACGATATAATTGCCTCTGAGTTCATCCGTTCATTCATTTATTAACTACACATTTGTTAAGTAGCTCCGTTGAGCCTAAATTAAACTAGAATTTGAAGTCAATTTGCAATTTGCCATGAAAACATGGAGAAACAAACAATTGAGGAGGTGGGAGACTCTTTTATGAACAGGGTGCTTTTGAATTTTCATGACCAATAAATACTTTGGCATGGTAACTCAGTGACTCTGCTTGTACCCTTTGATCATAAGGGCATTAAAGACTCCCTTTTTTATGTCAATACAAGTAGTGACATACGAGCCTAACAAGAAATGTCTTCATATTTAGCCCTTTTCATACAAGGAGGAGAAGAAATACATTGAGATTTATCAAATCTATGTATATATCCCACACCCATTCTGTACTCACAAAAGCCCCAAGGGAATGGATCAGAAAGAACAAACATATCTTGACTCAGCTAAGGTGCACAATGATGATAATAATTCATATTTACATTGACACTGCAAACTTCAAAGTATGCTCACAAAGGGACATCATCTCATTTTATATAAAAGAAAATCCAAAGTCTGCCTTCAGCAAAATAATAATCTCTAGTAAGTCTATCTTTTAGGCATCTGTCCAGGCCCCCCAAGTTACACCCTCAAACTCTACCCTCACACCCTTCTGCTATGTTCTTCTCATTCGACGTATGCTTTGGATTTTTTTTTTTTCTGTCCCTATGGACAATCACCCAATTCAGAAGAATAGGTCTTTAAGAGAGAACCTGTTTCAATAATTCATTCATTCAACAAACATTTATAAAATTCCTACTTTGTGCCAGGCACTATGCTAGATGTTGGAAATAAAATTGTTTGCAGAAACATACAGTACTTTCCTTACTTGGGGCTTGCTCTACCACCAACACAGAACACTACAAATTGGCCAGTGAACTGGCTCCACTTTATTGGTTCTTATCAGATTTGTCCCTTCCAACTCTGGTTTCTGTTTGTTTTTGCTCAGACTTGGAGACAGTTTCTTGACTTGGGTATCAGAGCTTGGCTCATCAGCAGCTCTACTTTTACACTACATCCAGTCTTGGTATCCTGTATCCTGTCTATAATATTCATAGAATCTGCCAATCTGGCTTTGCTATTTCTACCTCAGCAGTAAAAGTTCAACCACTCTGCAAACCCATTATTGAAACTAAGATAGGATCCCTGCCTCCTTTCTTTGAATTCCTCCTCTTACATGTCTCTTTTGCTTTATTATCCTCTCATCCATATTGGTCTCGTTTTCCCCTTCATCCTTCTTGCCTCACCCTCTTTGTCCTCTGGCCTGAACCCTTTAAAACCCTGGTAATCTCCCAAGTCACGCTATGAAAAGGCCTGAAAACCGATAACACATTTCTTAATGGACTGTGTATATTTTTCAGACTTCCTGGAACCCAAGGCTAACATAGCTATGATGGAATCCAGCTTGCCCAACCAAAGAAACCTAATTCAGTGAAGTCATCAGTCTCTCAAAGCCAACTGATCTTCTCTGGAATGTAGGAATCTTCTTCTGTAATCAGCATTCCTAAAAACATCATCATTTGGATCATTTGCTCTTCATGGTCACCATTGTAGTTGGGCAAATATCCAAGCTTCCTGAATTTGTAGAAGTAAGGCTTTGGATTCTGGCCCTCTCCAAGAGGTTTTGAAAACCTTCCAAATTTCATGGCATAAGAAGATGCCCTTATTGCCTCTCTGAAATGTTGGGGACCCTAGTGCTCAAACATCTCCTGGAAACAGTGTAATGTAGTAGAATGAATACAGATTGGATGCCAGAAAATCTGGGTTCTCCTTCTAGCTATACCACTGATTTACTTAGAGACTTTGGACAAGTCCTTTGCTGCAGGCTTCTGGTAACTCACATGCAGAATGTAGAGGCCATTCGAGGTCATACTATGGTTGTTTCCAGCTCATCATGTCCACAAATCTATTTCTGTAGCCTCTGTAATCAATAAGAATTTCTGTAACCATTTTATTCCATTTGAAAAGCCACATGATGGTTATGGTTTCCTAGACCATTGCGGCTGTGCTGGGTAGAGATACATAAAAACAAACAAACAAAACAAAACAGGATAAAATGCTGGCTGCAGGTGCTTCTGTTTTTCATTCAGACACAACTGAATTCCAGAATAGCAGAGTTCGCAGTGGTCAGTGTCATGGAAACGGCCGCTTGGGAGTGTTACAAGAATACCAGTAAACTGAAAGCACCGTTGCTGGTTGACGAGCTAGAAGTGGAAAGGCCTCTGCGCAGATGAGTTTTTTCTTTTAACTGATCCACCCCTGTAGCAGGAACCAAACTGCAACTCCCTTAGACATTTAAATGATGTTCATATTTTAGCGCTTGAACATTAGCTCTGTGAATACCTAAAATGAGGCTAAGTGAAAACTGGATAAACATTTGCCCGACATTGTCATTGGCCTTTCTCTAATGTCAAAGATGGATTTGCATAATTATGCTGAAAGCTAAGAAACTGTACACAGCAGGAGGTTTCCTGGCTAGTGTTAGGTTTTAGTCATGCTCCAGCTGTGACGCTCAAGAGGAAGAAAATCTCCTTTCAGAAATGAATAGACAGGGACTTCCCTGGTGGTCCAGTGGTCAAGACTCTGCGCTCCCAATGCAGGAGGTCCAGGTTCAATCCCTGGTCAGGGAACTAGATCCCACATGCTGCAACTAAGATCCAGTGCAGCCAAATAAATAAATATTTTTTTAAAAGATAAATTTACTTAAAAAAAGAAATGAACAGAGTGCACACTTTCTAAGACAGTGTAGTAACAGCTTAACGACAATTTAACTTGCATACTGATTTCCAAGGTGTAGTTAAGATAGGCCCGATAAGCAACTGATCGACCGAACAACCTTTTGCTTGGTATCAAAAGAGCTTCAGAGAGGAGAGTACAAGCAATGTTACATCGTAAACCTCTTCTCAATTAAAATTCTTTCAAGCTGGCCAGATGCCTGATAGAAGCAAACTTCTGACGACTTCCATTGTAACAGGTGTGTGTAATTGTGCAATCCTGTCTTTCCAAGGTCACAGCAACCATAAAATGTCTCTTTTGCAAGTGTCTACAAGGGGAAAATGCTGAAGTAGGTGAGGCCTCTTTAGTTCCCAAATTTCACCCCTTCCGTGGGTGAAGTAACCTCAGGCTCTCTTTCCCCAAATGCTTTTTCATGATCCAACCCTGCTCTCACAAAAGGATTTACAGCCTCTTAGTCTAGAGGATCACTCCTTTTATACTGTCAGGAGATTATCTTTTTTTTTTTTTTTAACTTTCAGTTGTAAATAACAGTTCCGTTTTTTATAATCTTGAATAAGACACAAGTACTTGAAATACATTAATAAGGAAAATTTATTAGAAGAGTAAAATTCTTAAGGTCCTGGAATGAAGCGCCAACTAAAAGGGAACATGCAGATTTTTGATCAACTAGTAGACAGACACATTTTTCTAAGGGCAGCAGACTCACTTGGCACCTGGGAAATCATAGCATCTGGGTAAGCAGTAAGATCAACTTTCCAAAGGAATATTTTCATGCAGACCTAACAATATGTTGCACATTGAGATTTCACGGGTTATAAAGTCTTATGTGCTTTTTATATAACACAATCTATATTTTTCATTATCCCATTGACTAACAGGATTTCTATGATATGTGGGTTTCACTATGGAATTGATAAATATCTAGGATTATTTCATGGGGAAAAGCAAAGGTGACAAGTAACCCTTTTTCATTCACTCGCACTACTTATTAGGTTCAAAATGTGATTGTTTCCTTTGTTTGGTTTTCCTGCTTATATGGGATATTGAGCAGAATCTTTATATGCAGTTCTGCTCTGACCACATTATCCCGTCCTGTGCACAAAAAACTTTTATCAGACTTCAAATGCCGCAGAGCACACCTTCTAGCTTATTTCTGGTTTGAACTGGAGTTTGCAGCTTGTGCAATTTGCTAAACGGCAATTCACCTTGGAACAACTTCATAAACAGAGTAGGCAGATAGATTGATTCAGAATTTCTGATTTTTTAAAGGGCAAGAAGGCAAATGTCTAGCTTTCTAAGGCACAAAGGCAGCAGCAGAAACAAAAGCCACATCCATTTTTTAACAGATTATTATTCTTAAAACATTGCACTTTCACAACACTTTACGATTTACAGAGCCCTTTTATGACCATTCTCTCTTTTGATATTCATGCCAACCCTGTGGGACAGGTGTTCATTAATATAGGCTTTTTGAAAGATGAAGAAATTCAGGCAAAAAAGGTTAAGTGACTTACCCAAGGTTGCACTGTGAGTTGGTATGCATAAGAATGAGTTGCCTTTTGTGCAAGGTAAATGAGGAATGGAGGTATCTGAAGAACTCATAATTCTATCCCCTAAGAATGCTGATTGTGAAGAAAATCTCACAGCAGTGTGTGCCATGCTCATCTTTATTTCGACTAGTGTTTTCAGTGTGTTAAACATTGTGCAGAAACAGCAGACAGGCAGGTTGCTCAGTGAAACCGGCATGATGCAGATGTGACAGCTCATGTTCAATAATGAGCTAGTGCTCAACATTATGTGCGAAATAATCCATGTGCAGTGTGACCTAAACACCACGAAACACCCTGATTAAGGTGTGATTTCGTTTGGATTTCATGATTGCTTATTTACCGATAAACTTGGTAAATTAAAATCTACCCCTCAAGCATGTCAGGGAGTAATTTTCCTATGGCTTGATTTTTATTAACCATCAGCCAACCCACCTAACAAATGTCAAACATTAGCCTGTTGTTGAATACTCACGCTGAGAGACACATGTCAAAACCGAGATACTCTGTGAGATCTTTTGGGACTAATTTCCAACACCTAAAATAGCCATGTTCCCCAATCTCTCTGGAGCCTCACAACAAATGCCAGTTAACGAAAATACAGGGATACCTCCTGCTCCTCTTCCTGCTGATTTTTTTTCTAAAAAGGAAAAAAAAAATGAAATGGAGGTTCTAGCATATTCTACGAATGCAAGCTTTTAAAAATAAGAAATGGGAAGTTTGCAGCATTTGTAGCAAACTTCTCTTTCCTTAGAGATGTTTTTAAGGTAATGTGATATTCTGTATTTTAAAGGCTATTTCTATGAGAGAAAATGAGGTTTATTTACCAAATTTTATTGTTGAAAGTTACTAAACCTGCCAGCTGAAACGCGTTTATGTGAAAAGCTGCACTTTGAGGAAGGTAATTACTACTTGTATATGTTTCCATTGCCACTGCTCAGGCAATGCTTATTAGTGTATGAATATGGACCTAATTGTTCCTTTTTGACTCTCAGAAGTAATTGGTAATGTCTTCTATGCAAGTGCGTTAAGGAATGTGCTACATATGCAATTATAAATAAAAACTTTCATTTGGAAAACTGCAACCGTATCTTCATTGTCTTTTAGTAGCACAATAGCTGCCTGTCATTCTGCACTTTCCTTAGAAGATCTGTTATAAGAATATGTTCAGAACTGTAAAAACAAGTATACCCAGTATATTGAATTATAGCCGAGTCAAACAGTGCCCTGTAGACCTGTAATCCCTCACATACTCAGGTTGCATCGAAAAAAGCCAAAAGGATAGTTGAAAAATAAAAGCAAAATGGTTATTTGGCATGAAGTAGACCTTGAGATAACCCCCAGTTTTGTTTCGTTTTGTTTCTTTTGGGTTCAGTTTCCTTTTCAACTGGACATACCGATTCAGGAAGTGGCATAGCCTGAATGTTCTAGAAGTTTCTCAGAAATCTTTTCAGTGACTTTTTCTAAGACTCAACAAAAAACGTTTCCGCCTAACACTGCAAATTTCTCTTTCCTACCAGCTTAGAAAATGCCTGTCACATTTCAAAACATGTACTAGGGACTGATGAGATTTTAGTTAAATTTGCGTGAAGACTATAAACACTCATTTTAAAAACACTAAGCTCATTTTCTATATATGATTGCTCAACTTGTAAAAGTGAAAAAGTCTCTCAAATAAACAGATTTCTTTTTGGTTGCATGTTGCCAAATATTAGTTAGGCTAATTGTGCTTGTTTGTTTGTTTGGTTGGATTTTTTTCCAGAATGACTAATCACAAGTGCAATTTCATAGACCCCCATATACATGAATTTCAAAATAGCTTTGCTACGTACACTTTATACTCCATGAAGCCAGTTTTCAGTATATTTGTTTTATGTTATACTGACATCTATGGACTCCATAAAAGAAATTCAGCTATTTAGAAAAATTCTGTTGGCTACTTACAAGCAACTTAAAATGTGACTCGACTATGTGGAATAAGGGTCTCCAAGTCCACTGTGACTAAGCAACTGGTTGATCTTTGAACCTCATCACTTAGATCGAAATCTTTACAAATCTCTTCTACCTACCTGCAGTACCTACCTACAATCAAAACTTAAGGGAGAAGCACTGAGTTTCCATTAGTAAAGAATTAGCATCTCCTCTTTAATTAAGAGTGATCCTTATTAGTGAGACAATAAGGGGGATGCTGTCAGTGCATATAAATTTGTTTATTATATCCTTACAATAATATCCATTGCTGTAATTATTAACACTGCACTAAATACTAGGGATAAAATAATGAATAAACAGACACTGGCCCTGACCTCAAGGAACTCACAGTCTTAATGGAGGAGACAGAGAAACAAAACAGGCAATTTATAATAGACTATGATAAGTACTATGATAGGATGAATTTGTCAGGGTAGGCTAAATACTGTAACAAACCTCAAGGTATCAGTGGCTCAACTCAGTAAAGATTTTCGGTTCATTCAAGTCAAAGTCCAATGTGATCAGGAAGAGGCAGAGGGGCCTCTACTCCAACCAGTCATTCAGGGACCTAGATTCCTTCAATCTTATAACACCGTCATCTTCAACACATGGTCTCTAAGATCATCTTGGAGGGAAAAGAAAGAGAGTGTGGAGAAAACACATCCACTCTTACCACTTCTGCCCAGAATAAACATCACTTCTGCCCACATTGCATGGGGGAGAACCAGTCAGGTGGCTCCATTTAGACAAAGGAAGACTGGGAAAAATAGTTCAGCTGTGTCCCTAAGAAAAGTAAACAAGCTTGGTGAACAAATATTGATAAGTAAATGTAACTAGTGGCAACTTGGTAACTTGTTAGCTAGAGGTAACTAGAGATAACTAGATGAAAACAAGAAACTAAGAAAAAAAAAAACCCTCTCAAATCGAATGTCTTATTTCTTACTAGAATAAGTGAGAACTCTAGAAAACTAGAAAAAATAGAGGAGAAAATTAGCCAATAACTAGATAATTAATAACTAGATAACCAGAATAACTGGAGTAAGCCAAGAGGCTCAGAATTATTCTCTCAACTAAATTCTCATTTCTTGCTGGAATAACTATTGGTAACTAGAAGTAACTAGTGTTGATTAGCAATAACTAGAGTAACTAGAGTAAACCAAGAAGCTCAAAAACTCATTCCTCTCCAATCTAACTTTTTATTTCTTGTTAGAACAGTGAGTGAGAACTTTAGAAAACTAGAGACAAATAGAAACATATAATTAGTTAACTAGTAGCAAGCTAACAAAGAGCTACATACTACAGACATACTACACATTCCACTCAATTCTAATTTCTCATTTGAATAATTATGGGTTACTAGATACAACCAGAGTAATTAGGTAAATAGTTAACTAGAGATAGCTAGAATAACTAGAAGACACAAAAAAACCTGAAAATCACATTTCTCTCAACTTTAACTTCTTATCTTCATGTTCTGAGTATTGCCCATGTCTGAATTTCCTCATTATCGTAATATGTTCTCTCTTAGGATGCATCACTGTTTCATTGTAAACACTATTTGCTCCTACTTCACACTGCCCTGATGTTGAAGAGCAATTTCTTGACTAGATGGCTACTTCCAAAATGTCTGCTCAATTACCAGTGGAGTCTAATACTGCTGGATTGGTACTCAGTGGTAAAGTCAGGTATGGAGTGGGGTCCTGTTTACACAAAAGGAGAAGGAGTTGCTGGAACACAGAATATATCTGAGGTATGGAGAGAGCCAGGCAACCAGATAGACAATGGAAGTTAAGAGAAAGTACATTTGCAAACGACATAAACCCAAATCAAAGTCACTTGAAGAGAAAAAGAAAATTAGTGGCTCACGTAACTGGGAAATCTTAGATAGATCTAGACTATCTGGACCAGACACTCAAATGATGCCACCGGGGATATCTCTGTCCATCTTTTGTCTTTGTTTCCATTTGTTTGTTGGCCTCATTCTCCTCTAATGAGGTAGGTTTTTCCTTATGGTAGGGATGATAACTGCTTGTAGCTCCTTTCTTCTTCTAGATTTATGACTTAAAAAGCGAGACCATTTTTCTCTAGCTCAAAATTGAAAACCTCGAGGAAGGATTCAAATTGACTAAGCATGGTCACATGCTCAACCCAGAACAATCAGCATGGTTAGAGGAATGGAGTTTTGTTTGGAAGGGCCTGGATCAGAAGCTAACCTTGGGGCCAGTGAGATAGGGCACTATGCTTAGCAGCTCCCTCACAAAAGTGAGGATTGGAAAGGAGGAGGAGCAGTTCCTCAAAGGAACAGAAAAACCAAGATAAAAAACCACTACAGAGCTTCCCTTGTGGCGCAGTGGTTGCGCGTCCGCCTGCCGATGCAGGGCACACGGGTTCGTGCCCCGGCCCGGGAAGATCCCACATGCAGCAGA
>NC_041234.1:87422361-87475022 GCF_002837175.3 Physeter macrocephalus | reverse complement strand
AAAAAAAAAAAAAAAAAAAAAACCACTACAGAGTCCAATCACTTAAAATCGAATTTGATACAGATCGGGACTGTTTGTCCTAGGATGTTGCTTGCTGAAGAATATTTGTGTTGTTAGAATCTTTGTCAGTTAGTCATGTCTAATGAAGACAGCAGTGGGCATTGTTTGGAAGATACAAAGGTGAAAACCACATCTGGTATAGAATAGAGTATTCTTGATAGATATGTAATCTATGAAACATGTAATCTTATGAGAAGTCCAGTGAAGGTAGTAAGGCAACCTTACTACCTTAGTATATTTTGCTATAACAGGTATAGAAATGGAGTCATTGCTCAAAGATCTGGGGATAATGTACAGGAGAGAAGTGTAATGTAATCAGTAAGGTGTCAAAGATGAACCCTCCAGATCCAGGAGATGAATTCAGGTTGCAGTTGGAGTTTTAATAGTCAAGGAAAGACAGGGAGCAGGATATTTGCCTAAGGATGCATGTATTTGTGGATATTTTTGAGAGAATCCAGTTTCAAAACAATGAATGGCATCACAGCTCCAAAGTTGTGATACATCCATGTTCAAACCCAGAATTATGAAGGATCATGAACAAAATGGTATTGGATATATTAATTTATACAATGCATATAAAGTACTTAGTACAATGAGCCCATATTAAGTATTCAGTCAATGGTTCTATTGTTATTATTACTATGTGCATGGCATTATGCCAGGTATTTAATATACATTATGTGGCAATAGCCCTATTGAGATAGGTATTGCTATTCTATTTTAAATAATTGGTTAAGATAACAGAAGTGTTCATTTTCAGAGTTGGTATTTAAACCTAGTTTATCCACCTCCAAGGTTTGTGTTCTTACCATTATGCCATAGATTTCCCATGGAATGCTGGTGATCTACCATGAAACCTGAAAAGAATAGGCAATTTATGGTATATTTTTGATACTTAGAGAATGATGTGGACCTTGGTAGGTAGTATCTTCATTCCTTATAGGATGAGAAACCTGATGCTTAGAGGGTTGAATTGACATTTCCGGAGTTTCTTAAGTAAAATTCATGCTGTCATTAAGTCTGTCCTGAATGAGGTATTCTAGTCACTCAAGCAAGGACATTAGGGTAGATCACATTTTTGCTAAAGTAGACTGATAATCCCACGCTGTTCTAGTCCACGATGAAATACAATGTTCATAAATTTCTGGGAGACTTCAGAGCTGTTACACAGAGGAAAGTGAGCTGGTAGTCACATTGACTGTATTCAGTTGGAAGGTGGTTTTCTCTTCACCTTCCTTCCAAATTTGTATCAATTTGTATGCCTTTCAGCGACCTAGGTAAGATAAAATGTAGCCTAGGGAGTCATGGATTATTGACAGTTACAGTTATGGAATTGGAGTGGGAAGTAGGAAGCGGTAGGCTGCCTCTGTGTAAGAGGTTTAAAGAACTTGAACTTATGGATTTGAAATTTGGTTAAAACTTTTGGAAGAAATCATCACCATAGGCATTTTGGAGGTAGTCTAATCACATTTGAATTTGAGGACATCTCCTTGACTTTTTGCTTATTGAGCCCAGTTCTGAATCCAGTATATCTAGGATGCTGCCTCAGGGCAGCCTTTGTCAATTCCTGGATGGTTGATATAGCCTAGCCCAGATGCTACCTAATTACTGTGCTTCTGGGCTCCATAGAATACTAGTGTCACACCAAATGTATATTCATGTTGCTAAGGAGAAAAGAAAAAAAAAAAGTATGGTGGTCAAAATGTTTGGAAAATAGTGGTTTACAAGTTTAACAGATCTATTATTTATTACAGGACTTCCCAGAGGTCTTAATAAGCTCATATGTGCTATCACTCTTTAGGAGAAGCATCTAGTATGAACTGTTTTCCAAATGTATTTGACTAGGGTTTTTTTGTTTGTTTCTTTTTGATAACGATATATTAACATCTTCGAAAAACCAGTATGTTTCCATGAAATACACTTTAAAGAATGCTAGTCTAGGCTAGTGTAGCAATAGGTATGACATATATTAATTGATATCTATACTGGAGGACCAAGACACTGTCAGAAGTTTCTGGCAGCCAAGTTACAAGTTCTTAAGTTAACCCAGAGAAAGCTTGATAAGAACATCAACCCCACCAGGGAGCATGTCTAACAAGTCTTTCAAGCTCAGGAACCAGTGTGTCTGAGGAGGGTCCTGTGAACTCCAGGCCCACCTGGGCAAATAACCTCCTCCTGCCTTGCTCTGCCCTGTTCAGTGTTGAAGGCTGGGCTTCCTTGGTTCCCAGAGTATATTCTAGTGCTCTTACTGGCACAAAAGTTCTTCTCTACATTCTAGTCTTTATGGCACTAACACTGACTGCTTGCCTAGTTCCTGTCAGACCCCCTCTCCCTAGGGACTGAAGATGATGAAATTATAAAGTACGATGAGTTAATGAAATCACATATGTCTTAAGAGGCAACTTAAATTACATATGTAAAGCATTCAGCATAGTGTCATATGGCATATACTCGGCAAATGTTAGTTCCCAAATGGGCATGGAAAATCTCCTTAACAAAATCTACCAGCCATTCCATGCTTTTACTTTTCATTTTGCACATTATGATGTTATTTGGAATTTCTTTAAACACAAACATGCATTTCCCTTATTTTAAAATAACTAAATAAGCCAGTTACGAAAGGACCAAGATTTTATGATTCCACTTATATGAGGTCCCTAGAGTAGTCAAATTCACAGACAGAGAGTAGAATGGTGGTTTCCAGGGGATGGTGGTAGAAGGGGAATGAGGAGTTATTGTTTAATGGGTAAGGAGTTTTGAGAAGATAAAAGATTTCTGGAGATCAATGGTGTTGACAGTTGCACCACCACGTAAATGTACTTAATGTCACTGAACTGTATACTTAAAAATGGTTAAGATTGTAAATTTTGAATTACGTGTATTTTACCACAATTTTTAAAAATTCATTAAAATTTAAAAAAATTAAAATAGCTAAATGAAAATGTTTCTCTCCCTTCCTCTTGTCCTTCTTAAAAGACCTCTGTCTCCCTTTATCTCCCATTCAATCTATTTTCCATATTGTCACTAAAATGGTGAATCTGACCACAACACTCCCCATTAACCACTATAGGATAAAATGCAATTTTCAGCCTGACATGGAAGGCTCTTCACCTGAAGCCCCTGCCTAGTCCCATCTCCTAACGCTGCCCTATTTTGTATCTCTGGTCAAACCATACCAGGTTGCTCTTACTTTTCCAAACATGGGGAAAAGTAACGTGACTTCTTGTCTCTGCTTAAAATGCCTTCTCAGAGTCCCTTATCTGCCTGATGAACACCTCATCCTTCAAGACTAGCCTTAGTGTTTGCCCTGTGGAGCTTTCTTTGACAACCTTCCCTGCTCCTCAGGCCAAGCAGAACACTGCCTCTTTTGTCCCACCACCCTACCTAGTATAGCCCTCTATCACTGCAGGTAGCACGCTGCATGGCAATGGTTTGTTTATTGGTCTGTGTCCCTTACTAGACTGGGGGAACCTCAGGGCTCTTTCATGTTTGTATCCCCAGGGTTTAGATTGAAGTGGAAAGCTACCTAGGAATTGATTAATGCATTGTTGAGTGAGTGAATGAATATAGAGAAGGGGAAGCACAGATCTGTTCATTTTTATCCCTGTTTCCACCACTACTATCAATAAAAGTCCTATATGTACATGTACAACTGATTCACTTTGCTATTCACATAAAAAATGTTTAATGAAAAAAATAAAAGTCCTAAAAAAAATTCTTAAAGAGACTGTGTTGTCAGGGCAGCAGGCAGTCCAATACCTGATGATGGAAAAGAAAGGGGGTAGTGAGCCTCAATTGCCTAAAAGTCTCTGCCTTCCTTTTTCTTTCCTGCTGCTAAGGAAATCATATCAGTCTTGGAGCCAAGGATGTTTCCCCTTCACTTGGCCTGACTGATAAAGGATTCAGAGTTGGGGTCGGAGGCAGCACTAGATGGGGGGTGGGGGTGGTCACTGAAAAAAATGTAAATTTATTCTGGTCTTCTCATGTTGGAACTGAACTTTTTTTTTCATAGAAATGCTATTATATATGATATACACCCTGCTTTACTTCAAGCACATTATGGGTTAAGTAGCTTCGGGTAGACTGGTTTGGGAATATGCCCATAATTTATAACGCTGTTCATATGGGAAAATTGCTTCTGAGTTCAAAAAAACAAACCTTTGGAACTTAACTTTGGGACTTCCTGAATTCTTTTTGGAAGTTCAGTGAGTGTATCAATGGGAATCTAGAGATATATGAAAATGAAGACTCTTAATCAGGGAGAAAATGATCGTGGCCAAATTAAACTGTAACATTATATATAGGTATTGTGATTAGATTATACCAATCCTATTCTGTAGTTCTCAAATTACCCATTATTGCAACTAGTATTATATTCAATAACAAAGTAATTGAAATAAAGTTGAAAAATGCAAGTTTCCATTTTAACCCAGTCTCATAAAGGTCCTCCATCCAATATAACCTATGTGTGTCATGCACAATGCCTGCAACTTTGCTTCAGGACACAAGCAAGCCTGTAAAAATGATGTACCCTCTCTCAAGCACTTTTACAGCAAAATGTCAGACCATGAAAATGACTCACTGACTTACAGTTTGTCATCAGGGTAAAATATTCCCTTAAATAAAAGTCTTCTGTAGGGACCCTCTGTGTGTAAACAGATGTATTTGAAAGCCCATATGACCTAAATGGTTATTTCTGGCCATTCCCCTGCCCACATCCAAATGTTTGTGATATATTACTACGCAGTTGAAGGCTGCAAGGCAACATGCATGATTTGAGAGGAAACTGTTCATTTACTGACACTACACAGAAAAGTTGAGGCTTTCTTCTTTATACAAAAATAGAAGCAGGAATCTAAAACTGCTTTTAAAAATCACCATTTTCCTGTTAGAAAAAACAATCATGGAGATCTGTCAAATACTAATGACAGTCTGTCAATCACACCCCAACCCTGCCCCTCCCTGTTTTCAAGAGCTTGTCTTCTTATTGTAAAACTAGCTTTTAACTCTTTCCAAAGCAACAGAATTATATTGCGGCTTATGTGTGACTGAAATGTGTGACAGGTTGTTTGGATTGTAATTCCAAGGCCCCAGTTATGACCCTACCAACGAGCACACTCTCCTCATTCAATAGAGCCTTGTGTCTACATAATGTCAAACAAATGGTAGGGCACTGAACAAATAATAAGCTGATTCAGTAACCTGGGGAGCGTCTCAGGTCGTGCCTACACTGTAGGTTGGCAACTTGAAATTATTCTGAGAGGCACAGTCAAGCCTGCCCCACGGCAACACTGTGAAGTTGGGGAATTGTCTGGGCCACCCTCCCACGTTTCGTCTTGATAAACCATCCTGAACACGTAGAACACATTCATTCACTAAATACTTAAAATGAATGAACCTTAAGGAAAAACTCATGTCGTTCTTCGAAATGGACTAAAGTCACCCATGCAGTATTTTCTTAAATGTTCCCCCCAGGGACATCTTAGACTAAGGCAAATTAAGGGAATTTCTCCAGTTGTCTAGTGACTCAGGGCACAGTTGGATTGCGAGGCAGCCATACATTAACGGTGGGGTCTGTGGAGGGTAGAAGATGTAGGCAATGGGCTGAAGTGTTCAGGGAAGGCGACAGAGAAGATATGGGCCATGGGCCCTGCTATTTAAGAGGTAAACTTCTCCTGTCTACCTCTACTTTCATCTTCAAATTCATCTTTTCATCCTTCCTGCAAATCTCAAAACCACAGTGCACCAATCATTGTTCAAGCTCAGTCTTCCTGCCTTTCCTGTGATCATTTCAAGCACTTACTGTCACATTTGGTAGGGGCAGCTCTACTGACTAATACAGCCAGCACTGTGGCTTGTCTATACAACTGGATTATAATCTACCCAAAGAGAGGGACCTTGACTTCTACTTCTCAGGATAGCTATAGGATGCTGGGCATCTCTTCGCTCCCGGCTCCAGCTGGATGTTTTAACTTGCTCTTCTTCGCTTACTTACATGCACAGGACCTTCTGACTATTAAAAACAACAACAGGGCTTCCCTGGTGGCGCAGTGGTTGGGAGTCCGCCTGCCGATGCAGGGGACACCGTGCCCCTGTCCGGGAAGATCCCACATGCCGCGGAGCGGCTGGGCCCGTGAGCCATGGCCGCTGAGCCTGCGCGTCCGGAGCCTGTGCTCCGCAACGGGAGGGGCCACAACAGTGAGAGGCCCGCGTACCGCAAACAAACAAACAAACAAACAAATAAAAAAAAAACAATAAAGACATGATTCTGCCTTCCCTCAACTTTTATCACCAAACTGTTTTTCTTCTTACTCTATTATTTTCCCTAGGTTATACCATCACTCTCAGGATTTCAACTATCAACTGTGAAGACGGTTTCTAAGTGGCGGTCTCCAGCTGTGATTTTGCCTCAGAATCCCAGGCCTACCTCTCAAAAGTGACTGATGACTTTGATAACTTATTGCCATCTCATACTTGGCCAAAGAACAAAATCCCCTCCTTCCTCCCAAGCTGACTTTTTCCTCCCTGATTTCTGCTAATGGAGCACGAGTCTCCAAACTACTCTATTAAGTTCATTTCAACAAATATTAATTGGATGCTTACCACGAAGAAGACATTGAGCCCAGAAATCGTGCTGGCATCTTTAAATCTTCCTTCTTTTTCTCCATCTTCAGTCTATCCCTAAGCTAAGTAAGCTTTTCCTTCGAAATGTCGCCCATATCCAAACCTTCTTCTCTTTTCTCTTTGTCATGCACTTTAGCAGCCCAGAACTCATGATCTTAAGCTTGCCTTATAATAGCCTTCTATCTGGTCTCCTTGCTCGTTTCTCTCCTTCCTCCATTACAGTGTTCCCAAACTTTGCTGCATATTAGGAATACCTGGAGATCTTTTATAAATCCTAAGGCCCAGGCTACATCCCATACCATTAAATCAGAATTTCGGGGTTAGGATCGAGGCATCAGTATTTTGTAAAGCCCCCAGTTAACTTTGCTGTACGTCCAAGATTGCGAACCAATGCTTATTCCATTCTACTCACTACTGCCAGGACTTATATAATGCAAGCACTGCTCTCATTATGTAACTTACTGGCTCAAAACCTTTAATAAGCCTCCAATGACCAACTTCAAGGCTCCTTAAAATCTGACCCAATTCTATTCCATGAAACCTAGGCCCTCCCACCTCCATGACCATATGCTGAAATGCCTTTCTTCTGCCTATCCAAATCTTACTCATCCTTCGAGCTCCAGTTCATCCAAGAAGCTTTCCCTAAGGAATTCAGACCATAGTGATTATCTACCCTTGGGGCACCTGTAGCACTTTTGGCCTATGTGGTCATTACCTAAGCATTGCCTTGTATTGTAATAATTTCTGTTTCCATGTCTCATTTTCCTAATTAGTTTCTAAGTCCTGGGGACATAGTCTATATCTACCATACATTCCCCACTGTACTTAGTTCAGTGCTATGAATATTGTAGGCATTCAATAAATATGTTGATTGGTTGATGTCCATCCCATCATCAAGGATGTTTCAATCAATCTGTAACTAACTTTATATGTTTGTGCCATGTTGTAATATTAGAAAATTAATCAGTATGTTTAACCTCTATTCTTGTCAGTAGACTGACAGAAAACAGGACAGCATTACTTTCAGGTGGCAGTACTTGTCTTGAATACCTCCTGGGTATAGCTAAGGCATGTAGATATAGATATACTATATATATAATAAACCCAAGGGAGGCTATTAACAATTCAACATTTCCTGTTCCTGTGGGAATGCTAATTCCATTTATCAAACAAGGACAGAAACATTGTTCCTTTAGACTGATCCTCCCTTTCTGGCTCCTCAGGACTCAAGGCTATAATCACTAGCAGGAGAGAAGGGAGAAAACCCTCCCAATGACCTTCTGACCACTGGGTCAGATAGTCAGGCTGAAAATAGTTAAAGATGTCTATGTTCAGAAATGTTGAAATCGGCCGTTTGTAATTGGAGGTAGTTGTAGCATAGTGTAAAAAGTACTAGACCTGGGGTCAGAGAAGCTGATTTCAAATCCCAGCTCTGTCACATAATTGTCTTGAACTTTAAGCAAATCACTGGGCCTCTATTGATCTTAGTTTCTTCATCAGTAAAATGGGATTAGAAATAAATAGCATAGTGTTTCGGGGAATCATTAAATAAGATAATATATGTAACTGTTCATAGCACATAGTAGGCACTCAATAATGTTAGCATCTTTGAGTTATAAACCTAAAATATGTTATTTGTTTATTTAGCATAAAATGCAAATAGTTTAACAAAGGGGAGCCATCCAGTTCCCCATACATTATGTTCTATACATAAATGTTCCATACATTAAAAAAATAGCTTTTTATTTAGAAATAATGTCAAACTTAGAAAAGTTGCAAGAATAAAATGGCACAGGGAATTCCATGGTGGTCCAGTTGTTAGGACACTGCACTTTCTCTGATGTGGCCAGGGTTCGATCCTTGGTCAGGGAACTAAGATCCTGCAAGCCACGCTGCACAGCCAAAAAATTTTTTTTAAAAAGGCACAAAGAATATCCACATACCCTTCATCCAGATGCACCTATTGTTAGCATTTTATCGCATTTTATTTTATCTACCTATCTATCTAATCTAACTATATTCCTGAACCATTTGAGAGTAAGTTGCATGCATCATGACCCCTTGCCCCTAAATGCTTTGGTGTATATTTCCTAGGTATAAGGATATTCTCTTACACACCACAGTACAGTTAACAACTTCAGTGATATTAACATTGGTACAATAATTTATCCAATCTACCATCTGTTTTCTAGTTTTGTCAATTGGCCCAGTAATGCCCTCTGTAGCATACTGTCCCCCTCACATACAGGACCCAGTCTAGGTGCGGTATTTAAATTAGCTGTCATGTCTTTCTGGCCTCATTTAATCTGGACTATTTCCACAGCTGTTCTTTATCTTTTATGACATTGGATGCTCCATAAATCTTAAAATGTAAACAGGGTTCTTTCACAAAATATAGTAGTTAAAAACATAGGCTCCGAAGCCAGACTGGCTAAAATAGAGTCTGAGGTCTGCCAACAATTAACTGTGCAACCTTAAGCAAGTTACTTAATGTCTCTGTGTCTCAGCTTCCTCATATGAAAAATACGGTTGAGTATGGTACTTCATAAGGTTGTTGTGAGGATTAAATGAGTTGATACACATATAACACTTAGAATAGCACCTAGTACATGGCACCTAGTACATGGTAAGTGCTCAATAATGTTAGATACATCAATGTTTCTATAACTCCAATGTCAAATCAAATGTACAAAAATTTACTAAGCATCTCTTACAAGTAAGGTCTTTTTCTAAGGCCAGGTAACATTTATCTCATCAGTTACAGAACAGCAGAATGTTGGGCTTCAAAAGGCTTTAAAGAGCATTGGTTCTTTTTTTTTTTTGAATAAATTTATTTATTTTATTTATTTATTTTTGGCTTTGTTGGGTCTTTGTTGCTGTGCGCGGGCGCGGGCTTTCTCTAGTTGCGGCGAGCAGAGGCTACTCTTGGTTGCAGTGCATGGGCTTCTCATTGTGGTGGTTTCTCTTGTTGTGGAGCATGGGCTCTAGGCATGTGGGCTTCAGTAGTTATGGCACATGGGCTCAGTAGTTGTGGCTCGCGGGCTCTAGAGCGTGGGCTCAGTAGTTGCGGTGCACGGGCTTAGTTGCTCTGCACCATGTGGGATCTTCCCAGACCAGGGCTCGAACCCGTGTCCCCTGCATTGGCAGGCAGTTTCTTAACCACTGCGCCACCAGGGAAGCCCAAAGATCACTGGTTCTTAAGGTTTCTCTCTATCACAGACACTTGAGAATCTGGTACATTTTTTGGAACTGCCCCCCAAACAACAACAACAACGCTGTAGTGGGTTGAATGGTGGCTCCCTAAAAGATATATTCATGTCCTAATCTCCAGAACCTGTGAATGTGACCTTATTTTGAAAAAGAGTCTTTGTAGATACAATTAAATTAAGGATTTTGAGATGAGGAATTTATCCTGGATTACACACGTGGGCCCTAAATCCATTGACAAGTATCCTTATAAGAAATGCACAGAGGACACAGAAGAGGAGGAAGCAATGTGAAGATGGAGGCAGAGATGTGGCCACAAGTCAGGGAATGCTGGCAGTCAGCAGAAACTGGAAGCAGCAAGGAACAGAATCTCCCCTAGAGCCTTTGGAGGGAGCACGGCCCTGTTGACACCTTGATTTGGGATTTCTGGCCTCCAGAACTGTGAGAGAATAAACTTCTCTTATTTTAAGTCACCAAGTTTGTGGTAATTTGTTACATCAGCCACAGGAAACTAGTAGAAACGCACATATTCACTCACAATCTTGTAGATTTTAGTTAGTCCGTGAACCCCAGATTGAGAAACCCTGCTCTTATCCTCCTTTCTCATTTACTGATCAGGAACCAGGGACTCAGGTAAGCCCCAAGCTAGGTATTCAACTAGGAGGAGGGAGGGCTGATTACAGCAACCCGCAGGCCCTGATATGAGATAGGATATGGAAGAATATATGGGACAGCCATGCTAACCAGGCCTAGCAAATCAAAGGGTAGGACAAGAACATTTTCTGTGTATTTCATCAGCATCTCGGTACTTCCTGCTTCCTCAAGAGCCCTCCTTTCCCCACCCCAATATTTGCAAACCAGAGAAAATAAACACATTGTCACACTGAAAGAATTTGAACAAAGAGTACTTTAAAAAAAAGTAAACAAACCTAACACAATGGGGATGGAAGTACCATTTGTCCAAGTGAATTAAGATATTTAAAACGTGGCCATTCAAAAAAGATTGTACCTATATTTTTTCCCCTTAAAAAAATCTTTGGGAGAGGAAGTGAGAGCTTGACTGTAGTAGAGATCAAGCCTGAAGCTAGGTTCAGAGAAAGATTGTGCTCTCCAAACTTAATAACCAGGAAATGCAATCAGGGACCTGGGTTCATTTGGGCCCTGTTGTGACATTAATTATATTCCCAAAAAGATATGTTGAAATCCTGACCCCAAGTACTTGTGAATATGACCTTAGAAATTGTGTCTTTGCAGATATAATCAAGTTAAGATGAGGTCATTAGGGTGGGGCCTAATCCAACATGACTGGTATTTTTATAAGAAGAGGAGAAGAGACAGAGAGGAAAATACTGTGTAGAGACACAGTGACACACAGAAGGAAGATGGCCATGTGAACACAAAGGCAGAGATTGGAGTTGTGCTGCCAGACGTGAAAGAATGCCAGAAGCTAGAAGAGGCAAGAAACGATCCTCCCCTAGAAGCTTCAGAGGGAGTATGGCCCTGTCAACACCTTGATTTTGGACTTCTGGTCTCCAGAACTGTGAGAGAATAAATTTCTGTTCTTTAAAGCCATTTAATTTGTGGCACTTTGCTACAGTAGCCTTGGGAAACTAAAACACACCCTTATTTGGGTATCCATGAGACAGTTACTGAATTTACACTGTGCCAGGCACTATGCTAGGAACCGGGGAAAGACAAAGATAAGACAGGTCCTATTCTTGCTTTAAAGCAGATTTGTCTTCTGTGATGGATTAGGACATTTCCAGGGCCCCACAGGTGCTTTTCCCTACCCTGTGACCTGGCAAACACATATTTTTTTTGTCTTATTTGCTCATATATAGAGGGTATATAGTTGCTCTAAAGACTAGATTTCTCCTGGCATTTCTGACTATTCCATTTATCCAATGACACATTCACATAGCTCTCTGTCCCTCTGAAGTGGCCATGGGAGGAGAGTAGGGAAGTGGAAAGGGGGAAGGTTCTAGGACAGCTTTACATTTGGTTTTCTGCCCATATCTTTCCCAATGAATCCATATTCCCAATGATCTATCTCCTGCTCTAAAATGAGGAACTTCTCACACATTTTATGAAACACTATGCAGGGACCACACTGTGGCACTGTTTCATTCCCAAAATTTAATAAAATACACAGTTCATTTAGTGCACACTATGAGGCCTTCACCTCAGGTTTACGGTGCAAATCTAAGGCCAATTAAATGTCACCCTCAGTAATAGAGCCCAAGCCAGACCTTGCTGCCTCCATGGCAAGCCTTTGACAAATTGATGAAATAGGCAGTATTTGTCTTTATTTCACTCCCATATACATAGTTAGAGACCCCCAATTTTTATCATGCTCCACCTTCTCCCCTCTGCCGACCCCCAGGAAGGTGCCCTTACTTGTGTCCCTGTCACGTTCTTGCTTTGCCTGGCTTTGGTAATTTTGCCCACTAAGGTACTAACTGATAACAAGTGTCAGGTTGAGTTATGACCCCCTCAGAGAAGTATTTTATTTTTAAACAGGGCTATCTTAGAGATCAAAAAGCACTCAGAACCAAAAGGAATATAGCTCTAATGATGCACTGACATGCGGTGGATGAATCCTTTGGGGCAGGGGTTCTGTAACCTCTCATATTCATGTATTCAGTTCCAACTGACATGTATTGAGCATGTGTTCTTTGCCTGATCGGACCAGGCATTTTCTTTCACTCACTGAGCTCACTGTATTCTTCACAACAACCTTGTAAAGTAGATACTGACATCTTAATTTTAAGGAAAAGGAAACTGCAGGACAGAGGATTGAAGTGACTTCTCATGGTCAGACAGCAGGAATGTGTAAAAGTTAGAACTAGTTCCCAATGTCTCTCTGACTCCCAGTCCAATACTCTTTCTTCTATACCCCACTGCCTCATTAAACACGTTATAAATTGAAAGAATACCTCCTTATGTTCAAGACTCTGCCTTGAGCCTTATGGGATGAGGCAGAAATGAGTAGAGCATGCCTATGCCCTTCAAATCACCTCATGTAGTCAGTGCCTCAAGGCCAGTCCTGGCATCCCTTGAATATCTCATGGATTGTCTTACACAGGTCTAAGGAACTCTCATTCTAGAGAATCACTCAGGGGTGGGGGAGAAGGGGGAGGTCGTGATGATGCATTCATTCAGATGCTTTCTTGTGACCAAAATCTGAAAGTCTTCTTCCTTCTATAGCCTCCTGCTAAATCTCCCAGGAAGTCAGTTGGCTCTCCTAACTAGGCTGCACTCTTTCTCTGTTGTAACAGAAATTCCTAGATTGCCAAGGCTTGCCCTCTCCAATGATGGGCAGTTTCTATGGACCGTTCAGTATGATTTTTTTCTCTGCTCATAGCATCCCCTAATACTCCACATACCAAGATTCCCCCCATATTTTCAATCCTCTGTCACCATCATGATTTCCCTGCTCTACCTATCAAAACTGCTCTCCAGAGGGATCAGGTATTGAACCTTTACATATCACTGTGAATATGGTCAAATTCATTTATTCATCCATTCCAATAATAAATACTTTGAAGGATGTACTATGTGAAGACATCATTGATAGAAAAAATTCATGGACATTTTCCTTCAAGAAACTCATTTTCTAGAGGGAAGGACAAACAGACCATTACAATAGAGTTGAATGTCATTATTTTATATTCAAACTATAACCAGAATACTGTAGAGGCCACAGAGGAACATCTAACATACACTAGGAGAACTGAGGGAGTGTTTCCTAGGGAGGTAATAATTTCTGGAAAGAGAGAGAGCGAGAGAGAGAGAGAGAGAGAGAGAGAGAGAGAGAGAGATTTTTGTAGGTCTCCTGTGATTCTGTCTTGGGTAATTAGGCAATAAGGTAGATGGTGGTGTCATTCAAGGAGATGGGTAATATAGGAAGAGGCAAATGAGAATTACGTGTAGGGATGGAGGCAGATGATATGTTTGGATTTACACATGTTAATTTTGAGATGCCTATGAGACATTCAGGGGATTTCAGCATGCAGTTTGATACCTGGGTCTTATAAGAGATATGACAGATGGTATTGATTTCGGAATCAGTCAACATGTCCCCTTGTTGTTCTGTGAGATCATAAAAAGTCTGACTTCTGAAGGCTCAGTAGCAGGTGGAAGAGACATTGTTAAGGGGGGAGAAACTTGCAGGTATCTTTGAAATACTTTTATGATCTTGGCCACCGGTTGGCCTTGGGCACCCCGCCCCACCGCCGGCCCAACTCAATCTGCTCTTGACCCAGGATAGGTGGATAGGTTTGTGGACTTTGGTTGTGAAATGTGATGTACGCAGTAATTAATGTATTCTTCAAAGGGTGGTAAATGACCCAAGAAAATCAAACTTGGTACCTGTCAGTCTTGGTCCCTCACTAAATAGCATTTATGCATCAAGGAGAACTTGACAGAATGAACAAGAGGTTGTATACTCCTGCTTTTGGCCTTCATTATTCTTAATGCTCTGTAAAGTCTTCCTGATCCCAGTTTACAGACCTTCTAAACCATTCTGTACCACCACCAGGTTACTCTTCATAAAATACCACTTTCAGGGCTTCCCTGGTGGCGCAGTGGTTGAGAATCCGCCTGCCGATGCAGGGGACGAGGGTTCGTGCCCCGGTCTGGGAAGATCCCACGTGCCGCGGAGCGGCTGGGCCCGTGAGCCACGGCCGCTGAGCCTGCGCGTCCGGAGCCTGTGCTCCGCAACGGGAGAGGCCACAACAGTGAGAGGCCCGCGTACCAAAAAAAAAAAAAAAAAAAAAATACCACTTTCATTAGTCTCCCAAACCTCCAAAAGAACAAGTTCCAATTGTTCTAGTTGTCATTCAAGTTCCTGAAAAATCTGGTCCAACCTTACACATCTGAACTGAAGAAGTTTTCCTAGCCTCTACACAAACTGACAACTCACTTGTACTGAAAACAAACCAGAGTTTTTCAAATTGTAAACTCTTCTAATGAAAGAGTTAAATAGTTATTCCATGAGCTCGAAATGCCCTCTACTAACTTCTCTACGTAGCTACAGTCATTCAAGGAATCTTCATTGAACACATACGATATACCTTCTTTGCCATTCAAAGTTCATACAGCTCTCTCCCTTCTCTTCCTTATTATATAGCAAGCATAGTTACAGCAAACATACATTCAGGATAAAATGACAGTTTGACAAATAAATTTGTGTTATGAGACAATCAGGAGAGATTATCTAAAATTGAGGATATTCATTCATCTGAATTATATCAGAGAACCCTTTACATATTTATCTTAGCATTTTATCTTTCTAGCTACACTGGAGTTTCTGGAGGCTGAGTCCAAGTTTAGACTTCTTTGTACCCCACATGGCACCAATCACATGCTAGGTATCTAATAGTTGTTCATTGTTCGGTAAGTATTTGTGTTTGGACTAAGTACTGATGTTCTTTGTTTGAGTCTGGCAACATTCTTTAGGTGTGGCCCACCCTCAATAACTAGGAAGGTAGTACACAAGGAAAACCAATGAAACGAAGATTAAATTCGGCAGAAAAATACATTTTAACAGAGGAGATTAGCCCTTCTGCTGAGTAAGCTGAGCCTTAGTAAACTGATCCAGTCTTCCTCCAAAGAGCAATAGAAATAAATCACCTTGTGGGTGAAACAGAGTTAGTCTCCATAGCAGGGGGATTTTAAGTGTCTCCATGGTTTAGTCCTCCACAGAAATCTCTCCATATTTAACATCTGCTCCGTCTTCAAATTACCTTGGGCATTTTTCTAAGATTCTGTGAAAATGAGCAAGGAGCTCTCACTTTCCAAAATGTCCACCAAAGTCAAAGGAATATGAATTAGAGGCAGGAGGGGAGGGAGCAGGGAGCTGGCCTCACCAAAGGAAGTTCATTTATTCCCTGGGAAAGAAATGACATGTGAGTTCAGGAGGTAGAAGAGAAACCTTTTAAACTCTTCATGGCCAGGCTAGAAATTGAATGGAAGAGAGAGATGAGATGGTTAAATGCGGCAATAAATAAGTCAGAAATTTCCTGTAGCCTTGGAAGAGAAGGTGATAGGGTCAAAACTGCTTCAGACTCTGTTTTTGGATATTGAGGAAAAGTCTAAGAGTCAGCAAACTTTTTTGTAAAGGGCCAGCTAGTAAATATTTTAGGCTTTGCAAGCTATAGACCTATAGTCTTGGTTGCAGCACATTCTCCTTTGTTTCCTTTAACAACTCTTTAAAAATAATTCTTAGCAGCAGTTTGTCCACCCTTGCTCTAGAAGATGGTGTGTGTGTAAATTTCAATTCCATTTTAGCTTGAAGAATGCTTATGGTGAAGAGGATTCTGAATGAGGGAAAGACTAAACTCAAGGCTAACTACCCAGTGATCCTCAGACCCCAAATAGGGCAACACTCCCAGCACGAAGAACTAGCTGGAGGAGGGGAGCCAGATTTGAGTGAATCTAACAGTCTGTGCAAAAGCTGTTCAAAGTGGAAAAGAAATCGGTGAGTGTGATTTGAGCAGGACACTGAGCATCTGGCCAAATTAAAGCTGGGGAACTCCTCCAGGAGCTTTCAGAGCAGACCCAAACGTAGTCTGGAAGCTGGGGTCAAGGAGAGGCAAATGCTCAGGGTGTTTTTTGACCACAAAGCAGGGGAAGTCCTGGGCTTTGTAATTACCAAGCAGCTGAGACTGCACTTTGGGAATAAGTAAAATCTCTGCAAAATGTAACTCACCTGCCTGGGATCAGTCTAAAATACCTTATGGGGTAGACCCTGATGGATATAAAGAAATTATGCCTGAAAAATTGGAGTCTGGGGACCCTGGGAGTTCTGGTGCAGGAGAGGAAGAGGTTAGAAATGTTCACTTCCCATTCCCCCACAGGAACCACTTTTCACTAGGGAGGACAAAGCAGGCCTGAAGGTAGAAAGTACAGAGTATCTAAAGAACACCTGACAAATAGGCTTTTGAGAAACCAAGGGAGGGGCTCCCCCCAGATGCTGACTGAAAAGACCTGAGGGCAACAAGTCTTAAGCTGAGATCAACTTGTCAAGAAGATCGGAAGAACAATGCTTCCCCCACCCAGCTATAGCCTTGGGCTAGAGCATTTAAGACTAAATAAATGCTTGGTGCCTAATTGCAAGGAGGAAGGGTTAGTGTGGGTGGGAACCACACTAACCACAGGTGTCCTGAAAATAACCATATATTTCAGTTTCCAAGGTGTTTTCACCACCACCGTTTGATCTGAAGCTCACAACAAGCCAGTGTGGTCCTAAAACATTACAGAGATTATTCTCCCAAGTTTTACAGATGAGGAAATTGAGGCTCAAAAGGGTTGAGCTACTTGCCCAAGTTCTCACAGCTTGTAAATAGCAGTGCCACACTCAAATCTCTCAAGAGTTCATATCCAGTGCTACTTTTACACTACTGCCAGTGTTCTTAGTGACAAAACACCAAGGTGGGAAATGGCCGGCAAAGAAGTACATCCACAGGGAGAGGTGACCCAGTTGGGAGCTGGAGAGGGTGGGGACAGAAATGAAGTTAGAAGGCCAGGATGGTAGGGACTTCCCTGGTGGCGCAGTGGCTAAGAATCCGCCTGCCAATGCAGGGTTCAAGCCCTGGTCTGGGAAGATCCCACATGCCGCGGAGCAACTAAGCCCAGGTGCCACAACTACTGAGCCTGTGCTCCAGAGCCCTCGAGCCGTAACTACTGAGCCCACATGCCACAACTACTGAAGCCCACGTGCCTAGAACCCGTGCTCTGCAACAAGAGAAGCCACCGCAATAAGAAGCCCGCACACCGCAATGAAGAGTAGCCCCCGCTCGCCACAACTAGAGGAAGCCCACGTACAGCAACGAAGACCCAACGCAGCCAAAAGTAAATAATTTATTTAAAAAAAAAAAAGTCAGGATGGTAGAGCTGTGAAAAAACTTCACGCTTTCAGAAGGCTGGGAATTGAAAAGGTTTTTACACTGAAATAGTTCTGAATCCAGATTCTGCATTCCAAGGAAAGAGGGAGATGAGTTTTTAAAATATTGAGGGTATCCCAGGAAAGCCACCAAGATAGTGTTGGAATGGCTTCAGGGGATTTTTACCTGGGGCAGAGGGGTACACCGGAGCAATGACTTTGCCTGCCCGGTTCATCACAGATGCTGAGAAAAATAGCTTTGATTTTGGTTTTAAACACAAAGTGAGATGGGGAATTGGAAAGGATTATAAATGACTCATTTACACAAAAAACCTGTGTCATGAAATATGTTTCTTTGACCCGACAAATATTTCCTAGGTACCCACTATGAGCCAGATACAGCATGTGCTAGGTATTGGGGATACATCAGTGATTAAGACACTGTCCATGACCTTGGGGGAACCTAAAGACTAGTTGGGAATCAAGAGAATAAATAGCTACAAGACAGTATGAAAAGTAATCTGATAGAGAGAGGAACTAGGAAGGGAACTGGAGCCTAGGGAAAGAGAGAGGGAGCTAGGGATGAGGTGCTGCTAGCCCACAGCACACCCTGACTCAATGCCTGTCCCACTCTCGAGGGAGGGGAGTGGTAATTGAAATGTTGGAAACCCTATAGTACATGAAACATGACACCTTGTGAAATGAACTACATAAACTGTGAAACAAAAGTTATGGTTCTATTGTTCTGCAATGAGGTAAAAATTGAAATTATTTTTTTTTATCAAACTAGAAACCATGAACCGTGAAAAGCTATGAGCAGCCTTCCCTTCTTTCCCACCCCTTTGACACTATGCTTCTAGAAAGGGGGCTATGGGACTAGAGGCATGGGACATCAAACTTTTGTAAAAAGTTTGGTTGGTTAATGTCACCTGGGGAGGAGCATTCCAGGAGTGGTTGGAGGGGGAATATCATGATCCCAGATTTATGCGCTTTGATCTGGAGATAACGAAGAGGAAAGTTTATCCAAATGGAGGTTAAACCTATGGCTTAGGGTTACCCTGGGTTAAATTTTGCCACAGAGGGAACTGCTACTAAATAGTAGGAAAAAATACTGCCACTTAGGATGGAAAAACTCATACAAGCCACCTGTTATTACTAATTACATGAGTCTCAAGTACTTTGTTCAAGCCATCTATTATCTCTTACGTAGAAATTACCTGGCTTCACCTGAGTTTATTTCCTTGTTTCTTTTTAACAACCCTTTGTATAGACATTTGAGTTTGTATAGAAATTACCTGGCTTCACAGATGTTGATTGCTTTACTAAAAATATAATAACAATAACTACTATTACTACTATTATTATTTATTGAGTACCTACTATGTTCCGGGACTGTGTGGACAACACTGAATCCTCACAGATCTTTAAATATCTACTCACCATTCCCACATCCCTCCAAAATGTAAGCTCCGTAAGGGCAGGGATTTTGCCTGTTTTGTTCACCAATGCATTCCAAGTGGTTAGAACAGTGTTGAACACATAGTGGATACTCAATACATATTTGTCCAACCAACAAATTATAATTCAGACTTGAGAGGTTAAGTGATTTATCCAAGGTCCTATAGCCACTTGAATGTGGGGATCTTAACCCAGTTTGGCCTGAATGAAAAACTGCTTTGTTTCTCCCACTATACTAGGCTGCCTTTTCTAAAACTATTCCTGGTTTACAGTTCTGATGGGAATACAGGAAGCGACACCATCCATAAAGTCATCTGGAACAATCTTCTTGCCATCAAAGGCCTCAGCCAGCCAGTCACACTCTAATGAATCTACTCCCTAGCGCTCATACTTACACTGTCTTCCCTCTGATCTCACAGCACTCACTTGCTAGCCACCAAATAAATATACCACCTTGTGCTTAAACAGTTCACACCCACATTTCCTTGCCATACTTCAAAACTCCCCGTTATACACCAAGATCAAGGAACTGGGAGGCAGGAGGATATGGATGACACTTCTGACATAGCTTCCCACTCCAGCATTCGGCAGACTTGTCAGCATCTGACAACTGTCAGCAGTCAAGAGTTGCAAGGAACCCTAAAGATCATCTAGTTCAATGTGCCCACCTAGTACAGGAAGAACTCTAACAAATGACCAACTCAGGCCAGCCCATGTGTATCCCTAAGGAAGTAAGCAAGAGGGTGCCAGGCCATACACAAAGCTATAGGATACGCCTGAAGCTTCTTCCTGGACCAATGATTTTCTAGACTGGAAGACAAAATTAAATAATTTACCTATTGAATAATTTAAGTATTATTTGTATACTAAAACCACTTCTGATATAGTTTATCACATAGAATATGAAATTCACACGAATGTTTAAACAGGAAACTAGGGTAGAGGTTACTGCTTAGGAAATATTTCCCTGAAGAAGTGACATTTAAGTTGAGGCCTGAGAAATGAGGTTGAGTCAGCGAGGTGAAGAATGGAGTGGAGAGAGGTATGTGTAGGGTCCTTGTCAGAAAGAATAGTATGGGCAAGGGTTCTAAGGAAGGGAAAAGTGTGGGATTCAAAGAGCAGGAGGCCTGAGTGTCTCAGGCCCACACTCTACAACAAGAATACTCTATTATCCCAGAATCTCCTGCAACACCTCCTAGGAATCCCTGTTTCATTCATATCCTTCCAGAACACTGTGAAAATCTTGGGAGAGGGGAGAAGGTCCAATTGCCTGGAACTGAGATGTCTGTAGCTACTCCAGCGGCACCCCAAATTCCTTAGCCAAAACCAGGAAACCAGGAACACATCGCTGTTATTGCTTAAGGATTTTCAACACTCTTGCTAAAACCATTCACTAGTAACTGCTTGGTATAAAAGTAAACTCTAGTCAGCCATTGCACAAAATATTAGCTAATATTTGCATATGGCTGTCATTTTATCCTCATCACTCCCCCAGTGAAATAGGTGCTGTTATTACTCTTTTACAAATGAGGAAATAGGCTCCAAATGGGCCCAAAGTCACATAGCTAGTGAGTGACAGAACAAAGACTGTGACACTAGGTCCATTTGGTGCTAAAACCCATATGCTTAGTACGATACTGCCCCACTGAGCAGGGTTAGTAGGGAAGAGTGATTACCAGAGCCTTAATCCCTGTGGGCCACTAAGCGAACCCATTGTCCCAACCCCTGGAATTCCCTAAGAAGATTGAACAGAGGGGCATAAAGAAACGGTGTTAAGTGACTACTAAAAGCCAGCAATCATGATAAGGCCCCTAAATATGTTATTTCATTTAATCCTTACAGCAACCCCATCATGGTGGAGAAATTATTATCCCTACTTTACAGATGAGGGAGCCGAGGCCCAGCATGGTTAAGTAATTTACCTCATTGGTGAGTATTTGAGCTGTGACCGAAATCCAGGCTTGAGTGACTCCAAAAGCCTACACCCTTTCCATCAGAGCACACCAAAGATGGCTTAATATTTAACCCTTCCCAGGTTACATATTTGCACTTTAACAGGGGTCTTTCCTGTGCGAATCTCACGGGACCGTGGCGAACGTGAATAGAAGGCTAATTGAGGGCTGCAAGGTGAGCCTGCCTTAAATCACACCGGAATGGCATTGACCTACCCTCTCCCTGTACTTACTGAAGTGGGGCAGCATGCCAGAGAAGATAAATCTCTACTCCAGTCACAGCCTTCTTCTCCAACTGGGATAACAACCCTCAGACACTCTGGCAACTACAGAAACAGAGAAAGCGCCGAATCAATCAAGAGTTTATTTGCAAAGTGTAATGTCAGAGGATGAACTTCCTTTAAATCCTGCTAACTTTGTACAGTTAAACAGCTTACTGGCTCAGGAATGTGATTTGCCTCTGACTTGCTTTCAGCGATTTATTCTTTATCATTGACTAAATCGTCTTCTTCCTCTCATCCCACCACCTTTTAGAGTGCAGACTTTGATGTGTGTTCCTCCGTCTCTCTACCTCCCTCTTGCACCAGCTAACCTAGGACTTTGCAAACAAACCCTACTGAGAAGTATGGACAGTCTGGGCCTTTCCAGAAACTCAAGCTGCTGAAGGAGATATGATATTTAGTTAAGCTGAAGTGAAGCCCTGCATAAATCATAAAGAGGCGAACCCAGGTTACTCAAACAGGACCCTAGGAGGTGCTTGGGGAATAGACTTGCAGGCAGCTTTATTTTTCTACAGCCGATTTACTTCCAAAATGCTGGGGCCCACAAGTACCCCAGGAGTAACTTGGCTCCCAAATGCTGGAGCAGGTCTTGGCCTTGGAGCACAGTTCTGGTGTTGTTTCCTGAATTCCCACATTGCTGTTTTCCACGCATGGATCAGGCTTCAAACTTCCTGTGTCTGGACTGTGTGTGTGCGCACGTTTGTGTGTGTGTTTATATGCTTGGGAGGGTGGAAGGGGGGAGGAGGGGAACCCAAAAGGAAGAGAATTTAACTCAATGCTTGTATTGCATATGTATCCCTTTGATCCTTTCCTGTTCAGATAAAGCTGCTATTTTCTAATCAGCTGGCTTCTGTATGTGCAACGGCTAGTATCCTTGTGAATAAATAAGAGACTGACTTTAAGAGGTGTCCTGGAGAAGGCTGCTTTTCAGTGTTTGTCGAATATATCTGAAGGGTGTTTTATTTTCTGGAGCTGGGGGGAAGAGGGAGAGTTATGTGGACCCATAAATCCTTAGGATTTATTTTCCCTGGTGTATGTGCTTGCCTCTGCTTTTGTTTCTAAATACATTTAAATGATTGAGTTGTTCACCAGGCAATTAGAGGAAGATGTGCTCATTTCACACTCCCAGTTGACTTGGTGGGTGGGGAAGAATGTCATTCAATACAAAGCACTATGGTTTTGTGGTCTTTCCTTCTAGAAAAATCTAGCCAGGGATCAAGGAATCAGCTATAAACCGCGTTCTCCTTTGCACTTTTCCTGTACATTGGGGAAAATATTGCATGCAAAGGGCAGATTTTTTAATTAAAATATTTATTAGTTGCCGAAATAAAAAACCAGGAGGTTTTACACTAAAACATTTGACTTCTGGTTTCTCTTGAAAAATCAGAAGTCCTGGCTACATTGGGCCTGCATTTCCTGTGGTGTTGACCAAGCTGCCCCCTTTAGAGGGGTCCTGCCTTCTTAGCAGCCTCCATAATTGGCCTCGTCTCTTGACACTGAGCCTGAGGGTTGGTATCTTAAATTTTTTTTTATTTTGTTAAAATATACATAACATAAAATTTACCATGTTAACCATTTGTAAGTATGCAATTCAGTAGCATTAAATACATTAAAAATGTTGTACAACCATCATCACTATCTTGTTCCAGAATTTTTTCATCATCACAAACAGAAACTGCGCTCATTAAACAATAACTCCCTGTTCCTCCCTCCCCTCAGGCCCTGATAACCACTCTGCTACTTTCTGTGTCTGTGAACGTGCCTATTCTAGGTAACTCAGATAAGTGGAATCACACAATATTTGTTCTTTTGTGTCTGGCTTCTTTCGCTTAGCATACTATTTTTAAGGGAGACCTTGATTTTTTAACTGCCTTTTTTAAGCGCATAAACATTGAATTTTATTGCATTTTTTGGCCACGCCCCTCGGCTTGAGGGATCTTAGTTCCCCAACCAGGGATTGAACCCAGGCCACAGCAGTGAAAGCACCGAGTCCTAACCACTCCCGCTTTTTATTGCATTTTAAAGGAGTTGCATTTCATTGAAAAAAGAAAAAAGTCAAATAGGACAGATAGTTTGGGATGAAGATTCTTGACTTCTTTAAATGATCATTACATCCATTATCGATATGTGGAGGTTCTCAATGTACTTAGGTAACCCTGCATCTTTACACAGGTGTTTTACAGTTAGTGGTTAATTCTCCTGGTATCCCCCAGAGGCTTCTCTATATTTTACAGTCAGGATATGAAGACACAGGGATGCTCTGGGGATTAGTTAAATGTGTGTGGCATACTTCGCTGTATAAACTCACTCCCTGGAACTAGTTTTTGCTCCCTGCTCTCAACTTCCACAGCTTTTACTGTCAATCCCATTCATTTAGCACTTAGCATATGCTTGTTAGTTGTCTTTTTTCTGTATATACCCTTGAAGGCAGGAGCCAAGTCTCATCCCTCTTTGTTTTTTCAGTCTTGTCCATAATAGCAGCTCCATCAATGTTTGCTGATGTTGGCCCCCCTCCCCCTTCCTTTTAAGTAGAGCTGGCAAAGCATAACAAACTGAAGGGTTTTCAGGGTAAAAACAGAAGGAAGTCTTGCATGGCAGGAGAGAAGGAACACCTAAGACGCTTAGAAGACCTGGGCAAAGACGAGGTATTAAAAAACCTGTTATTAGCCACAGGGTAAGAAAGTGACTCACACGGGGCCTGATCCACCATCAAATTCAGAGCTGTGCTCTGCTCTACCCCAACAAAATTCAAAATTGGAGGAGATCAATAATGCCCAAGGCAGGATTTGAGAAGGGGGGTATTAAAAGAATTAAGTGTTTTAGGGGTTTCCATTGTATGAAGGCCCCAGTAGCTGTGGGGAAGGCAGGTTTGGAGAAGTCTTGGGAGGGCAACTTCAAGGCTGGGGACAGGCATTCTGCAAACAGAGCCACCAGACCTTTGCTACCAGGGTTTGTTTCCCAGCATCTTCTGTAATGGCCTGAATCACCTCTCAATAGGGGAATGAGTAAAAGAATTTTGGCACATGTATGCACTGGAACACAGAACTATCATGAAAAAGAATGAGGCAAAGGAAGTTATCCTGAGATGGAAGGATATTTAAGAGACATTGCTGAGTAAGAAATGCAAAGTGTGTGCATGTATGCAAATAATATATTTTGAAGATTATACACAGGTATGGAGAAAAAGGGAGAAAGGGACTATGAGAACAGAGTGGTGGAGAGGAACTCTTTATGGTCCTACTTTCAGTACTGTTCTCAGTTTACCATGTGCATATTTTATTTTTCGTTTTAAAATATTTATTTATTTATATATTTTTGGCTGTGCTGGGTCTTCGTTGCTGTGCGCAGACTTTCTCTAGTTGCGGCAAGCGGGGCTACTCTTCGTTGTGGTGCGCGGGCTTCTCATTGCGTGGCTTCTCTTGTTGCAGAGCATGGGCTCTAGGCGTGCGGGCTTCAGTAGTTGTGGCACGTGGGCTCAGTAGTTGTGGCTCACGGGCCCTAAAGTGCAGGCTCAGTAGTTATGGCGCACGGGCTTAGTTGCTCCGCGGCATGTGGGATCTTCCTGGACCAGGGATTGAACCTGTATCCCCTGCATTGGCAGGCAGATTCTTATCCACTGCACCACCAGGGAAGCCCGCATATTTTATTTTTCCCACTTTAATAGCAGTGTTAATTTTAGCAAGTATCCTATTGCCATTCTGATCAGTAGTCGTCTGCAGCATGTACCCATCCTATCCAGCTGTGCTGTCCATTCCTCCAAACAAAGCTGGGATAATCTTCCTTTGTTTCACAAACTAGGTGTCTCCAGGTCTTTAACACTCAAAATCTCACTTTCTCCAGGAAAAATCACCCAAATAACTTCATCTCACACATAAACTGAATCATATCAAGAATCCATTGTTGCCCATGCTCTGGCTTCTGAATTCTTGCAGCAGCTCTAGCAGAGCCCTCTGCACATTGAGGCTACCCCACTACTTTTCCTGTACCTGATTATATTCTGGGACCCTGTTCACAGTGAGATGGTATTTCCTTCGAGCACATTCCCTCTTGCATGCTTTGGTCCATGGCCCCTCAGAGGCTCCCGGTAGGCAGGCTTGAATTGGGTGTCATTTTTTCATTGGCATGAGTTCATTATAATAGTTCTGCATTGTCAAGGCCTTACATACAGACTCGCTTCCTCCTTGTAGTATTTTCTAGGAAATACGGATCTGTAGAGAATGGTGGTTTCCATGGTAAATGTTCCCTCATATTTGTTTTCTTAAGTTCTCTTCAGAGATACACAGTATGATTTCCTCTTTCAGTACCAGCACCACAATAGACTTAGGTCGTGGCGCCACTGCAGAACAGTTTAAAAAAGAAATCTCACCTACCCTGGATAGAAAAGGAGTAATTTATTATTCTAACTGCAGGGAGCCACATTCATATCCACCCTGAAAAGTGTAGGAAAAGAGTTGACTTTTTAAAATAAAGCCACAAAACCTACACACCTTGGCTATGAATGCTTAAAACAGATGAGCAGAATATATGATTCCCAAACACATGTGAGAATCTCCACCATGTGACAGACACAAGTAGGAACACATACATGTGTGGAGTGCTTTGTGGTTTACAGAGTTTTCACACACAATTCATTTTATTTTCATATACCAGTGCCAGTAAGTTAATAGGATATGTTTTATAGCCTTTATTTACAGATAGGAAAATGAAGGCTCAGAGAATTTAAGGGACTTAACGAAAGTCGCACAACGAAAGTCGCACAACTAGCTGGTAAGTGCTTGAGTCTGAAACGAGTTCTTCCTTTAGTTCCAAATTCCATCTTATTCTGCTATTTCTTTGTGCTTTCGTTTCCCGGTTGTAAAATGGTTGATTTTCAGTGTCCCAGGAGGCTGTTCTCAACCCTCTGTGTTCTTCAAGCAATATCAATTTTTTCGCAGCCGGGAAATGTGAACACCACATTGACACTTCTCATACTTTCCCCCCCCCTCTTGGCCTAATGAATTAAGGGGGAAGAAAAGTTACCTGTTCCCAGAGGGCCGGGCAGTGCCATAAAGGTGTACTAGAGCCGACCGACACACTGCCGCATTCTCTTAGGAGACTGAGAAACCAGGCGTCTCATCTTTCTTTTCTCAGCAGTAGCTGGGGGAGAACCGAGAGCTAGACAATAGCCTCTTGTTTAGGTTTATTAATTTTGAGGGCGGGTGGGACAAAAGAATCGGATCGACGACGCAAGTAACCAATCGCAAAGGAATCCTACGCCAGGATTCGCCAACCGATAGCTGCCAAAGAATGGTGGGAGGGATTTACTCCTCTGGGCCGGCTCCGCCCAGGCCGGCCCTCTCAGTCCGCCCCAGAGGCGGAGGCTTGGCAGAGCCCCGCCCACGCCACCCCTGCCGCCAGCGCGGCCTGCCAATGGGAGGGGGGCCGGGACGCAGGGTGGCGCGGGGGAGGAAGGGGGTGGCTAGAGGGAGTGGAGGAAGAAAGGAGGGTGTCTCGCCGAGTTGCGACCTGGGTGGGGGCCTGCTGGTCATAGGAAGCAAGAAGGGAAGGAAAACGAAGGATCGCTGCTCCTTCCTGAATTATTTTAAGCAACCTTTGCGAGAAGCTGCTTTTCAGCATTTCTATTATTTGTTTTTCTTCCTCCCGCTGTGGGGCGGGGAGCTGCACTAGCTCTCCCACGCGACTCCGCTCCGCTGTTGCCGTACACTATTATTGGAGTCTTTGCAAAACCCTTTCGTTCCTCCCAGCCAGTGCTTGCTTAGACTCTCAGGGTTACTGTAACCGAGTCGTGCCACTTTAGTGGGAGGACCAGAGTGAGGGCCCCCCCCCCCCGCCCAACCGCTTTCGCCGGAGCGGCCGGACCCCGCCGTTCGATTGTTTGAACTTCCCCGCCCCCTAGCCCCGCCTCTCTCCCCCCCCGCCCCGAGGGTACAGGCAGACTCCCTCCCTTCTTTCCCCGCCCTCTACTCCGCCCCACTCCCTAATCCACCGCCCCCCGGCTCCTGGGCGGTCCTAGCCGCTCACCGCAAGAAGAAAAGCCACCCGTTCGTCCCCCTTCCCCTACCTCCAATCCTTTGCCCAGGAGCTGCCTTCATCGCAGTCACGCCCCTTCCTTCCGAGGAGCTTTCTGGCTGCCTAAACTGGTAGACCCCCTGATTTATTCCTCCATCTCCGCTCCCTTTCGCCTCATCTTCTCTTAGTTCTCACAGCCCCCTCCACCCCCACCTCCAGTCTGTCTCGCCTCGGACCATCCGCTGCTCCACCCTCCGGCCCGGTATCCTGCCTGTGCACTGCCACCAAGGAGATCCCGGACGGAGCAGCGAGGAGGGGAGCAGCCGGGAGTTGGGGCTTCCCTCCTGCCTATCCCTGGCCTCTGGCCCGGGACCGAAGCCGCTTGAGCGAGCAGAGTCGTCACCTTGTCTGCGTTGCCTTCAGGGGTAGGAGACGCGTGGTTACTTTTCGCGGGGAACTGGGGCAGGAATCCATGGTGGCATGAACTTGATCGTAACCTCGGCGTGAGTGAGTCAATCTAGATGCGTGTGGGGATGCCTGTGTTCTACTTTGCTGGCCGAGAGTTTTCCGGTATGTGCAGCAAGTTAAATAGGTTAAAGAGTCTGCGCACCTTTCCCCGTCCTACAGAGATGCTAATGGGTACCACTACTAGATGGTACTTTTACTTTCTTGCCTCCTGGGGTCCTTGTAGGTCTCTAGGTCATTAAGCACAAAAGGAATTAAAGACCAAAGGAAACTTGAGCTACGTTTAGCTCATCTGGAATGTACGCGCTTATCTCAGATTGTTAGATGGTTACTCCTAATGCTTGGGGTTGGGGTGGGGGCTCACACTCCCCTCCGCCAGGGGCTGTGAATTCTTGAAGCCTTAGCCTGGAGTGATCTGCAGTGCTACACTCTTTTAGGTATATATGTGTGTGTGTGTGGTCGTGAGGAGAGGGTTGCCCCTTATTTGCTTTATGGATGTTAGTAACTAGTTTTGCCTGATCATGCAGGTGTGTTGAGGGTCCCAAGCCTGGGACACTGTACGTAGGTACTTCAACAGCAAGATGGACTTATCAGTATATGCAAATGAAGAGAAGGAAAAGTGAGAGGGAAAGTGACAGTCTTTGTAGACTGAGCAATCCCTGGTAAATTGCCACTAATAATAATATAATATCAATAGTAATTTGCAGCAAGGGACTAAATACAATTAAATGAGAGAGGAAAGGGCAGTTTGTGAAAAACGGCATTTCCAATCTTTAGCATGTATTTTAGAATTTTCTGACACCTTGTGTATCAAGTATCTAATTTAGTTTTCCTTCATCCTCCCTGTCCTCCCCCATCCCCATGAAGAGTGGAAGTCGGGAGGCAGATTAAAGCTTTTAAAAATATAACCTTCTTCTCCCATTCCGAGAGGAAGATAATTAGTCACCATAATCTTCAATAATGGAGGGCTAAGTGTATGTAAGTCTCCTTCAACTAGGCTTTGTGAAAAGTCCTTTCTCAGGACAGTCTTTGTGAAGCTTTCCCAGTTAGACCTTTCAGCACGCTCACTTACTAGCTAAGAACAGTCTGAAATACCATTTTGGCTGTGGGATAAATCTTCACCCATCTCCCACCTACCTCCAATTGAGCAAGCGTGGAAAACTTATAAGAATGGTGGTGTTCAAAAACCAGTTACAAAGATGTCCCCAACACATTGCTTATTTGGGAACAAATTATGTACTTATATTTTTACCTAATTTCATTAGTTGGTTTTAATGGGGGAAAAGAAAGCAGCAAGGAGAGAAGGAACACTACAGGGTGACAATTTTAAAGGCGATCATATTTCAGATCAGCTGGAAAGGAAAAGTTGGCCTGACCAAACTACATTTTATAACTGGCCTGGGACATTTTAATAGCCAGGTGGTTGTAGAGTAGTTGCATCTATTTACAGATGATAACTCAGGTTCCAGCTATTCTGTATGGGTTTATCCGGTGTCATTTACAGACACTTTCTGGCACTACATCATACTTCATTTTAAGATACTTCTTTCTTTGGAAAAGTCTATGGCTCCGTAAAATTGAAAGTGCTTTTTCCTACTTCATAGTCTAGATATGAAGTAAACCTCTGACCATGCTTAATATGTAGAGTAACTGTTATGTGAAAGTTGTGGATCTGTTTACCTATTTAAAAGATTTTAGAAGGGAATTTAAAAATTCACATTCAATACTGTTTTGGATTTGGAAATTGAAATCTCATTTCTGGTTTATGAAGTAGGATTTATTAGACTAATGCATTAGTAAGGCGTTTTGTGGAGTTGCTTTTTCTGAAGTTTTGTAAAGAACGAATCAGTCTCTTTCTAGAATGCCTTAAGAACAGTTTATTCAGAAAGCAGAGGGATGGATGCTATGACCTTGAGGTCCCACTGAGTGCCAGAATTCTAAGTGGGTACATCTGCTTCTGTGCCTCTCCTAAGAGCCCTCTCCCAGGGCCTGTGCCTTCTTTAAAAGGGTGTCTTTGTAATTAAGCAGCCCTTCTCCCCTATCCCCCTTTCTTCCTCTGATCCAACTTTTTAAGGGCTTTTTTCCATTTGGAGACAAGAGGAGTTTCTCACATTCTCCTACTTTCCTCTTAAGGTTTCTTTTGCTTTCTCCCCCCGAAAGTGCCCCAAAGTTCTCAGGATGGTTAGAAATTTTGTTTTGTTGGGGTGAGGGTGTGTTACCAATGAGGAAGTGTTGAGGATATATTCCTTCTTGAGAAATGTTTGTGACCAGGTAGCCTCCTCCATGGAGACTGAGCATTTGGAATGCATGAGAACAGTCTATTCTTAGGGACTGTCTGGAAGAAATTGTCCTTTGCACCCATTAAGCCCAGCTTAAACCCACTGAAAGGAGTGGAGAGAGGTGTGTGTGGTCGTGGCTGAGCCTTTTAGGATGGTAAATGGGTAAATGTTCCCAAATCTCCTATTACATCACCTCTTTCCCCCATGTATTGAGTGGGTTTGGAGATCTGCTTGACAAGTTAATTAGCTTGGGACTAAACCAATTTGTTTAGAATTGTGCTCCATTGATTTCCTGTCCCCAGGAATTTTCGTTGGTGGTTTACTATGATGTGTTGTCTTTAGTCTTGCTTACTTCTTCGTTTCTTGCTGCCTTTTGTGGACTTTGGTCCAAAATCTAGGGTCCCACCCCCAAGTCAAAGGTTAGAATTTGGTCTCAGGAACTAAGGGGGCATTAAACAAGCTGCCCATACTGCTTTACTCTCCTCCATGGTGGGCTTCTGACCCCTTTTAAAACAGAGAAAGGAGGGATGTCTCCCCTTCCACACACAACACACAAAATCTGAACTAGAAAAAAGGAAAAAGCAGGAAAATAGGAGGTCATTTGCTTTATAAAAGAATCCACTACAGTTTTCTTTGAAAGAAATAGCTTTCCTAGTTAGTGCCTTTGAACTATGCCTTGATATATAAAAATTCACTATAACTGAGACTGCTCAGAAACATATTTATTGCATAAAGGAAGGCATTAGAATTGTGTTGTAATGATTATTTCTTGAATTAAGTGAGGCCATTATTTGGCCTTTGAAATCTTTTAGTTACATGGCATGGAGTTAATTGTCTAAATCATTCTGGCTTGTAATAATGCTGGCCACGTTTAGCCCCAGCCTACATCTACTTGTAGAAGAGAGCTGGTATGATTTTCTGGAAATATATCAGACTTCATGGATTTTGGTAAGTCTAAGGATGGGACTCTATCCCATATAGGTAAAAGATTTAAATTCTAGTTGTTGTATTTGAATAAACCAAGGATCTAGAAAATTTTTTCTGGTATTCTGTTCATGTATCTAGCAAGGCTATCGAAAGTAATAGCAACTGATGCCATTTTTAATCAAAGAATCCACAATAAGCTTTCCTAGTGAGCCTATTGGTGAGAGGGACTTGGCTCTGGGCCCAACCTAAATCAGTTTACCACCCTTAGCAAGTTTCCTCCTCTGTAAATTGTGGGGGATTGGACAGGGTGATTTTGAGAACCAGTTATCAAAAGCTTATGGTTCTCTTCTTAGGCCTCGATTTCTGGTGTGAATGTGAATGATTCCTACTAGAATGAGGTGCAACGGTTGTTAGAAGTGCAATCATGTAGTCACCTGGATGTAAAAAAACACACACAGACACACACACAAAAACCTCTAAGGAGATATCAATAATCAATACATCAATATAAATGCATTGTGTTTTGTATTTTAACAACATATCAAATTAAAAAGCTAAGACCCTGCCCAAACTTCATCAAGAATCCCATCATCCTAGCATATCACCTGTTTTCATCTTTCCTAGTTCCTTTCAAGTCCTTGTTTCTGTACTTGTATGAATTTTACAGAGTGAAGGTCATAGAAATGTACAATGCTGCTTTTAAATTTTAAAAGCTCACCTAAGACTTAGCTTTGTAAACCTATGTGGAGGAATGAAGTCAGAACCTGACTGAGTACATGCGAGGAATCACACACGTTTGTTCCTCCAGTGCCAGAAGAAACTAACAGATTTAGGAAGTAATCCCTAAACCATTTCTGTAATTTAGGGTGTTCATGTATGTAGCAAGGCTTTTAATTCTACTCCCTTGACCTCATTACCCTTCCTCCACTCTTTTTAAGCAGAAAGAAAACTAGGATTCACTGTTTACTTTGTCTAAATCATTAGCAATGATCTTAAATCACTGTATCACGATATCCCATCAAGAGTACAAATTTGGGTAGACTATGAAATCTCCCGAATGAGAAAGGAAAAGCGGGAAAGCACAAAAAATTTTAATAGCTTTGAAAATAATATGTTTAAATTAGAATAAATAATAGTAAGGAAACTAAGGGCTTTAGATAATTAAATAAAAGACACGTAGGTGTAGCAGGATGACCCACACATAAGAGGTTCTTCGTTTGAGGCTTTACCATATAATGAAAGTTCAGTTACATGGTCCTTTAATTTTCCTTTGATAATGAAGGTATAGTATACATATGATCTCCAATTTTGGATGGACTCACTCCTGGAAACCAATGGCTCTTCATAAATTAGATTAAATTTCATTAGCCAGAATAGGAAAGTAAAGTATGGGTTTTAGTACTTAGAAAGGACCAAGTTAAGTACAGGAACATTTTTTATGATATATGTTCATGGGGAAAATGCAGATGGATATATTTGCTAACATCTCCTAAGGTGATTTTTGAAAATCTACTTTTTTTTAACTGTATAGGCTGCCCTTGACATTTGTTAAGTCACTTTCACTATTGCCCCAACTCCATGAAATATCATTAGACTGCATGACTTGAAGCCAGGCTCTGGGTTTCTCTGCCCAACCCTTTCTGACTTGCCACGTGACCAAGGGTAAATGAATTAGATGCTCTGAGCTTCAGTTACCCTTCTGGGAAGCAAGGATATTAATATTTCACAGAGGTGTTTAGGCATGCTTCATATTAGGCACATGCTTTGAGGTCATTGGATGAAAGGTGTCTGCCTGATGGCAGAGCAGGCTTATTATAGGGTTCTGAGCAGGTGTTCACTTTTAATGAGCTTTGCTCTCTTATACAGTGCCCTTTGGTGCCTCAAATGCCTTACTGACTATAATTGATTGTCCCAACATTTGTATTATTGACCCTCTTGGCTTTTATAAAAAATTAAGCATTGTCATTCTATGTGGTAAGTTGAAGTTCTAATAAGAGGACTCTAGCATCTGCTGGGGTGATGAAAAATAGCTTCAAAAAGAGACATTAGTTGGTATGTGCCATAGAGATCAGTGAGTTCTTCAAAGCTCTTCCAAAAGATTAAAAAGAGTAAAAAAAATTCTGCATGTATCTCGTGTGTGTGTGTGTGTGTGTGTGTGTGTGTGTGTGTGTGTTTTAAGGGGGAAAGTTTTGAGTAACATTTGCTTGTGACACATACTGATGATAGCCAGTAACTGAAACCCAGCCATTGTAGTGTTTTATACACAGCTGGTTTTTATTAATGATGGAATATTTATGCTTGCTGTACAATTCGTGGCTCATTTCCATGTGTATGTCAGAACTTAAATACCCCCCAAAGCAACATTAAGATAACATTAAGTATAAATGTGGCCAAGCTAGAAAGGGTGGATTGGGGGAGTCCTCTTTATTCTTTTTGGTGTTGCTTCAGATCACAATAACTGCCCCTCAACTTTAGGCATTGATGCTGATCTTTTTTTTTTCCTTTATATATCCCATAGCAAACTTCACATTTTGATCCTTTTGATATGGACAAATGATCCCCCCCCTTTCATAATGCAGATGAAACTGATGTATGTGTTTTTTAAGAGCATATTTTCCCTGCACATGCTTCTCATTATCCGAGAGGCCTGGACTCAATCAGTAAAGGAGCAGAGAAACCACATAATTGAAAGGAGAATGACGGTGGTGCATACTTGGAATATTTGTGGGAAGGAGATTGCTGACATCAGAAAATGTAGTGGCCTGAGTGTTAACAGCATTGAAGAGAAATAAGCTTTCCGTGTTTCTGTGCATTGAGAATTATTTTTAAGGGGATAAAAATATGGGCCAGGTTTGACATCCTTTTATGAAGTTGCCCTGGAAACTTTGATGAAGGTTGTTATAGAATGGTTCAATTAAAACCTTCCCCATTAGGAAGCTAATTAGTACATCACTTACTCATTTTGGTTGTTTTCAAGGGGCATGGATTTGCATTGAATTAATGACATTCTTTTCCATGTGATAGCAAACTAAGATAAAAATCACAGATGGGGAAAATTATTTAGATTGCCTATTTTGAAGAAATCTAATCTCCTCTTTATTACATTTAGGTTTTCAGTTCAGATTTTTCTTTCACTCTGTTTATATACAGTGATCACATTTTAGTTTAGTAGCCAGTTTTACTTTCTGGATCATGGGCTGTAAACCAAAGCTTGTTAATTTGAGTTTCCCATATGAATTGAAGAAATATGACAAATGACAAACCATTCTATTAAAATAACAATTTGGGGTTTTTTCCTCCTACAATTAGTTTCTCTTTGGTGTGTGTGTGTGTGTGTGTGTGTGTGTGTTTGGTGGAGGCAAATTGCTTTTTCTAAAAATAAATTTATTTATTATTTATTTATTTATTTATTATTTTTGGCTGCGTTGAGTCTTTGTTGCTGCGCGTGGGCTTCCTCTAGTTGCAGCGAGCGAGGGCTACTCTTCGTTGCGGTGCACAGGCTTCTCATTGCGGTGGCTTCTCTTGCTGCAGAGCATGGGCTCTAGGTGCGCGGGCTTCAGTGGTTGTGGCGCACAGACTTAGTTGCTCCACGGCATGTGGGATATTCTGGGACCAGGGATCGAACCCTTGTCCCCTGCATTGGCAGGGGGCTTCTTAACCACTGAGCCACCAGGGAAACCCTTGCTTTCTTTTTAAAACAAAAATTTTTGGAGCTAAGAAAAATTTGATGACTCCCCCCCCCTTTACCCCCTAGAACATTCTGTCTGCCTCAGTCTCTCAGTTAGGCTTCCATTAGGACAACGTGATGACTTTTCTGTCCTGGTACTTTTTGTGACTACACTGAGTTGTTCTCCCTTGGCAGCCTGAAGGAGAGTGGTTATGATGGGAACTGGAGTGCAGAATTTCTAGCATGTTCTTTCTACTGTACTCCATCTTATTTAGGGAAATGAATACTTGCTCCTGAGGGTTCAAGGCCATTTGCAATAGAATAAGTGCTCTGTAGCTAAGCATGTAATATGGGTCTGCTGTAGTCTTCCTTTCTCCCATAACTAGTAAGGGACAGTCATTCTGTACATATATTCCCTGATGCTATGCCTGCGGCATATGCCTGCACTAGTTCTGGAGAGTAAGTTGGGGGGTTGGCTGAGTTATCTAATTTGTAGTTTAACTGATTTCACCCTACCCCTTCCTGAGAAGTCAGGGTCTAGATTTAGTTTTGCAGTGGCAACTCAGTCAAGACAGGTTCCTGGGGCTTGCAAGTCAGAGGGAGGAGGAGAAGCTGCCTTTGGGGAGTGACTCAGGCCCTTTGGTATGAAGATATGAAATGCTGGCTTCTGTCCATGCACCTGCTGGGTGCCACACCTGCAATCAGCACCTGAGCCCCACTCAGACACAAAAAGCAGACTGAAGGCAGATGGAGCTCCCTTCAAAAGGGGTACAACAAAACGGGGAGCTCCCAATTATGTTAGTGGAGCATGACTGTGAATGATTACATCCAGCCGTTCTAGTGTTGGTATGGGGAAATGTCTTAGATATTTTCTTACAGGTGCAGTGCACTGGCTTGCTCAAGAGACTGTTGGAGTCCCTAGGGAATTTGCTTTCCTAATGAATTTCTCCTGTGAACTGTCCTCTTAATAATTGGAGAGTCAGTTCTGTAGAAGTTTGTGTCTAGTAACCCAGCACAGGGCAGGAAGTCACAAGACCTGGGTTCTGATCCTGGCCTCACCAGTAAGCCAGAGTGAAACCTTGGTCAAATTAATTATCAGGAGCTATCTGTCCTGGACTTAAGCTTCTCCGGTTGTAAAATGGAATTAATCACATCGGCCTTTATTTCCTCACAGAGCTGCAGAGAAGGACAAATAAGATAACAGAAGTGAAAGAGCTCTTGTCTCCTTAGAAGAAAGGCTGAGAAACTTAAGGTAAGAGTATTATTGTTATTGCTATTCTATGTCTTTCATTCCTTTTCTTCTCTTTCTGTTGCCTCTAGCAAAGTCTTTGGAAAGTAATAGGCAATTATTAAACATGCTTTATGTACCAGTTGATATTTTCGGTGTTGGGAAGGGTACAGAGGAAAATCATGCACCCAGTCCATGCCCTCTAAGATTGCAACTTCCATTTCTGGCTCAGCCTATTATAATGATTTCTACCTGGGTACTTAGAAGCATAAAAGACAAGAATTAACTTCATTTTTTCTCTCTGCATTGTAACTGGGGACTTCTGTCTCTGGAGTGGTGTACTACAAGGTTTAGATTGAAGGTATCTGGGGGAAAAACCATGCAGTGTAAATAAAGGAATTTCTCTCTCACTCCCACATTTGCAAAGTACCTGACCCTTGAATGATCACTTTTTTTTTTCAGGCGTCTGTCCTTAGCTTCATCCATCCTTGGTTCTGTTCTGCTATATGATCCAGCCCACTCTTTTTTTTTTTTTTTTTTTTTTTTTCTCACGGTACGCGGGCCTCTCACTGTTGCGGCCTCTCCCGTTGCGGAGCACAGGCTCCGGACGCGCAGGCCCAGCGGCCACGGCTCACGGGCCCAGCCGCTCCGCGGCATGTGGGATCTTCCCGGACCGGGGCACGAACCCATGTCCCCTGCATCGGCAGGCGGACTCTCAATCACTGCGCCACCAGGGAAGCCCTAGCCCACTCTTTGACCTTAGCTGTTATCCATATGCTAATAACTCCCGAAGATGTATATCAACCTATCTTTGACTCCTCCCTTTTCAGCTTCCCCAACATTGGTTATCAGATTCTATATCTCCTACTCAGCTCATGAGTTTTTTCCTCTAGGAAGTTTTGCTCAGGTGGCCCAGAGTTTTTTTGCAGGGTCCTCTGCATTGCCTGAGCTATCTGCTCGTACCTCTGGTTTCCCATTGGATTGTGACCCCTCTGCTTGACTGGGAGCTCCTTGAGGACTGGACTCTGTTTTATTTCTCTTTTTTATCCATCCTAGGGCCTATACAGTACCTGGCTATAGTAAGTGCTCAATAAAGTTTGTGGAAAATATGGTGATAAATGTTGTGATAGAGATGTGTGTCCAAAGTCCAGTAGGAAGACTGAGAAGAGAGAATTAAATTTCCATATTGAGCAGAGCTGGAGGCAGGGGGAAGATGGAGAAGGACTAGGGAAAAGTCTTCAAGGGGAAGGTGGAGAGCGGAACTGCCCTCTTCTGAGAGTTCTGACAAAGCAGCCCAGGAAAGAAATGCTTGTTGTGTCTGCCCTTGCTAAGACAGGGGCATCTCTGGCCAGTCCCCTGCCTTAGGACTGGATGACTTTTATGGTCGGATCTGCAAATAAACCTCTGTTTATAACACATTGACCATGTAAGACAGGTGCCACTTAGTCATATAATATTAAACAAGGCTGACCTTAAATGTGCCTCTTGAACCGTGGTTGAAAATAGAGGTACACACACAGGCTCATGGGTCATGTATGCTTAGTTCTATACAGCAAAATACCCTTTAAAATATATTGAAGATTGGTTCTGAAAATTAACAGATTTAAGTCTCAGAATGTAGCACATTGGGTCACTAGAACCGAATGTCTTTGAGCTGACTGTCAGATCTTTCCAAGGGCAAAAATGAAACATGATATCAGCCATTACAGGCCATGAACCTGTTCTCACCCACCTGATGCTTTTACTAATTAGCTTCTTGGCTGGGTGGCAATTTGGGGCAAGTGCATGCAAGCTGGATTCACAGGGGAGCCCACATTCCACTCTGCCATTTCGCAAGCCACTGGGATACTACACTGCTCCTCTTGGCTTCTTTCCCTCCCAGGAGTCCTGATCTGCCCTGGTGGAAAAATGGGAGCAGGAGAACTTTTCATTAAATGGAGAGATTTCATGGGGCTTTTGGTGTTTTGTGAGTTTTATTTATTTATTTTTTTAGTGGGTTGTCTGAAAACATTCATGTTCCTTGACCCATTAATTTCACTTCCGGGATACTATCATTAGGAAACAATCCAAAATATTGAAAAAAAGGCCAAATCACAAAGATGTTTTTGTAACATGACTTAGACTAGCAGAAAATGAAAAGCAATTTAAATCTCTTAATAATTGGAGAATGGGTTGGTGAATCTTGATACACTGGTTTAATAGACTATTACACACAATGTTCGTTAAGAAGTCTATGCCACAGCATGGAGAAAGTGCTGATGACTAAGTGAAAGGTAGGACCCAAAATGATATGTACATTAATATTCCACTGCTTTGTAAAAATACAAAAACACATAGGAAAAAACTAAAGGAAATATTCTATAATGCTAACAATGCTTGGGTTGAGGTGCTGGGATTATGAGTGGTGTTTTTCTCTTTGTTATCAATATTTGCATGTTGTGCTTATATTACTTGTAAAATAAAGTAAAAATAAAAGTGGGTAGTATGCCAGTGAAGACAGGAGATTGGTAAAGCAGGCAGCTTGTAGGTATATTCTTAAACTTTTCTCAGTTTATGCTCAATCTGATTTCATGGACTGTTTATACTTTTTCTGAGGCAAGAAGAAATAGGACATTATGGTGCGATCTGTTCCTCCCTTGGAATGGGTGTGCGTGGAGGGAGGTGGAGGGGTGGTGGCAACAGGATTCTCCTTGTTACTCAGTGCTCCACTGCTCATGTACACTTTAGGGTTAATCACCTTTGTTGCCTATTACCATGTTCAAGCTAATTGTTTTAGAGTTCAGAAGAGTAAAACTACCAAATTGACCATGCCTTGAGTTATCATCTTCGAAACAGATAACTGACACTGATCCAAGATTTGGAAATGCCAAGGACTTATTGTGGTTCTTAAAATAGTTTTCCAACCTAATCTAGATAGAAGTAAAGATAGGAGCAAAGAGGTGGGACCGACTCAAAGCCTGTTCTTAAGCTAGCGCTGAACTTAAATAACAGCAAGTGCCAAGTTGGTATGATGTTGACAAGACCTAGAACAGGGTTCTGGAAACATTGATCAGTGGAGATTCCTGTTGCTCTCCAACCTACCTGCATATCGTGGCCTAAAGAGGAGAGATTTTGCAGGGTCCTTCTGCCATACTTCTGGCTAAATGCCTTCCTCTTACGTCTTCGAATTTTCCCTCCTGCCATTAACATTTTACTTACAATGGAATTGGAAAATTGAAGGTAGCATTAAGCCAGGTTTATAATCTGTTAAAACCAGAGTCAATTCAATTTAATTAATATTTATTAAGCATCTTCTATGTACGAGCTAATATGCTAGATAATATATTGTAGTGGAAGTGCTATTACCCTAGGAGTAATAAAACCTGCACTCTGGTCCTGACTCTGACCACTTTTAAGCTCTGGCAGCTTCATCTATAGAAAGAGAGGGTTGAAGCACTAGATGGTCTCCCAAGAGTCTTTCTACTCCTAGCCTTTACTTATCTAAGGACACCTGCACAAAAGACTGAGTTGCAAATAAAGGGTTTAAAAGAAAAAACCCTTACTTCATAAAATTGCTGTACCCTTCTAGAAAAAGACCCCTTTGAAAAAACAATATTCATAGATAATGTTTATTGAGCCTTTACTATGTACCAGGCTTTGAGCTTAGCACTTTACATAGATTACTTCCCTTAGTCTTTATAACAACCCTTTGAGGTATGAGCACCGTTAGCCCTATTTTGCAGATGATGAAATTGAGACTTAGGGAAATCAAGAGACATGCATGAAGTCAGTTAGTAAGTCATAGATCCAGGATTTGGACTTGGGCAGTGTGACTCTAGACCCAGGCTTTTAACCATGGTATTTATACTGCCTGCCCATTACCCAGTGAAAGTTCAGGGATAACCTGCAAAGGGACCATTGTTTCTTACCTCCCAAAGGAAGCAATTAGTATCTTGCATTGCAAGACTCTTGGGAAAGCTGTTCTCTAGGACACTTCAGGCCACAATATGGACCAACATGAGAGGACATGAGAGAATTCAGTGGGCTGTTTTGCATCTTTGTGTGGGAGGTTGTGTGTGTGTGTGGCGGGGTGGAGGCTGTGTGTGTGTTTTATGCACAAATACATGCACGTAGGTATAGGGAAAACTTTGAACTGGCTTCTTTCCATTTAGCTGGAAGTAAAATGGTATGAAACAAGTTGACCAAGATTTAGCCGAGAAACAGGTTTCCTAGACTTAGATTCTTTATCCTGGTTGGTGGAGTGAGGGGTGGGGGCAGAATAGGAGGAGGAGGTAGAAGGGATAGAAAGAAGATCTTATAGGCAGATTTCAAAATTAATTGAAGGGTAGGAATTCGGTCTGCCCTGCCCACCTTGTAATGTTGATTTTCTGGGTCTTGGCTTGGGAAATATCTAGGCTCTCTCTCACTAATGTGTTTCATTTTGGCTCAGCCCCTCAGGTATACTGGGAGTGGCCGATGACTGCAAATGGAGTAAGAATTTAGCTTGGCCTTGCTGCCCTGTTGTTGTTACAAAAGAGTTGAATATATAGATTCAAATTGCATTTTTAAAGAGCGAACCATGGATATCCTTTCTTCCCCTATCAAGTATCCTCAGGGACAGTCTGTTTGTCCAGGGGAAACAAGGTTATTTTATTGATTGAAGATGATGTCAGACCCCTGGCAGTGGCGTGATTAAAGCTGTGGGCAGATTAAAGGTTGCAGAGTTCATAACTATTTTAATTCTTGCGCATGAGACAAGGAATCTTTTCCTTTCCTTTCTCTAATAAATAAATGGAGTAGTGTTCCCCTTCTTATGTGACTCTTATCATGTAGATGAACATAAGTTCTTTAAGGAAAAAAAAATCAGTAAACTGGAGAGGAATCAGCAAAGCTTTTTTCTTAGACGGATTTCTTTTCCTCTTTTAAACAGAAACAAAAAAGGACAGGGGGCGGGGTGGTGGGGAGGGACAATCTGTGTCCGGTTGACATAAAGTGGTTTGGGTTTTGAAAAGGATATGGAGGAGAGGGGACAAAATTAAAGGAAGAGAGTAAGATTTTGGATATGTAAAGTTTTCTTGGTGAGGAGCTGGGTGTCAGGAGCAAGCCAGTTAAAATCAGCATGAAGAATCTAAATAGTACTGGAAAAGAATTGTAGTGGTTTCTCACCAGGGGCTCAAGTTTAAAAGCCTTGGGCTGTTTTCTGCGTGTTTCAGTTGAAGAAAAAAAAAGACAACTGTTTTGTTCAAAATTGGACAATAGAAGCTCGGTGGTTATTTACCATAGCTCTGTTAATAGCTCAGCTTTGATTCCAATTAGAAGTTGTTCCTCTGTTTTGAAATTAGGGGAGACACCCAAAAATAATTACCTTGCATACTGGAGATGATTTTGCTTTTGCTTGTGATTATACATTGGACCGAAACAAGATGGAAAGACAAATTTCCATGTTTGTTCACTGTATATCTGTTCATTTTATTTTTGGCAACATTGCAAGGAAATAATGTTAAATTAATCACTGTGTGGTTTTGTGGATTTTTTTAAAAACTTGGATGTTTTGGACATGCTCCCAAAATACAGGGATACTTGTGTGCTTCCTTTGCATTGCTTTGCTCCTCAAATGGTGTCCCTGGTGCTGATTAAAGGCTTTCCTTTGAGTGATATGAGTGAGTCATGGCTAGGCCAGGGCAGAAAATAGGAATGTAGAACATGTGCCTCTCACCTAAACACAAACCCTTCAGTTTCATAACCATTTTGGTTGGACCTGCAGGGCTTTTCTGAGGGTCAAAGGAGTAATTCGAAATGAGGACTATGTCAGATCCATATCTGGTGGGCGTTTGCATCTTGTCTCTATCATGTGAGCCCCGTAGTTTCCTTTTGTGGAGATACTGGGGCAGTGGAAGTGCTGAGAAAGCAAGTTGAGGCATCTTCTTGGAGAAGAGTTGCTGCTATGTGTGGAGAAGGGCAATCACTTTTGCTACTCCAGTAAGAATGGATGGGCCATCGATCAGATTGTAAGCTCTGTGAGGGCAGGAACTATGTGTTGTGCGTCCTTTGTATCCCTCATTGTGTTTAGCACAAGGCTGGCAAATGTGTGGAATAGCCAGGATGCAAGAAGTACTTAACGACTTGGTTGAAAAGAAGCTTGGGTTTTCTTCTGCCCCTCTGAGGCTGTAGCAGTTAAATCAGGAGCTTCACTGAGTGTTCTTTTTTTGTCTAAAATCTACCTTTTGATGACTGCCTTCCCTTCTGGGATGTGGGCCAGTGAGCCTCACTCACCTTTCCTGCTACTGATAGCAGTTTAAATGTTGCACCCAAAAGGTGACAGTGGTTATAGCTTTTGTTGCCACCTACCATTCCAAGTCAGAATGGAAGCAGCTGCTCCTGGGGGCTGTGAGGCTAGAGCAGAGCAATCCTGAACATTTCCATCCCCTGGAGACTGGACGACCGACCCCCTGAACACAGCCGCTGGAGAGTGAGGTTTCTTTTTGTCCTTGTGGAAATGGACTCTGCCACTCACATAAAAGGCAAGCACGCGGGAGGTAAAGTCATCCCCTTGGAAGGACTGGTTTGGTTAACTGTTGGCCATTGGTGGCAAAATAGAAACGACGTTTTTATTTCTCCCTCCCTCCCCCTCCTGACCATTTCAGAGTGACCAGTGGTTGGACTCTTGGCGGCGCTTACCCTGAACCTGAGTGTTAGGGGAGAGGGAATCTGCCGTTGCGGTCTCTGGAGCTGCTCATAAGCAAGAATTCCCTATCCTGAGCAAGGCTTTAAGCCTAAAAGAAAGCAGAAATAGGTATGGACCATCGGTGTGAGTGGGTGCTGGTGTGTGCGTGCGAGCCCGGGTGTGTGCAGGGCGGGGCGGGTGTGGGGTGGGAGGGGGTGGCGCGCTCTTTTGAGTCTGCATTTCCCTGCCTTTCAGGAAGGGTTTCTAAGTGATTTTGTTTGAACCATACATGCTCCCATTTCTATTTTTTGGAGAGAAGAGAAGTAGTTTTCTAGTCATCTTTCCAGTTTCAGGCCAGCAGAAATTTATATGTTATACCTGTCAGCCTAATAGAAAATCGCAATCTGACAGTTTAAGTACAGGAGTCCCAGAGGGTCACTGCGAGAGAGGGAAAGTGGACTTAAGGGTAGGTTGCTCAGCCCCTTGGTGCGTACTTTCCCCCAAAATATGATGAATGGGATTTAAAAGGGGCCTTTGGAAGGTTAACTGTGGGGTGAAACTGCTCAATAGAACAATTAGAAACCAGGTAGCAGTAATCATGCAAGAAGTGCAAAAGGAGAGGGGATGACCTTTTCCCATCTACCACACACATCTTCTGGGTCACTCCCTGCAAGACTAAAGGACAGGGGGTCATGTTTCTAGAGAGACTGGAGACTATTTCAAATCATAGAAGTCAGGGCCTGGGAGCCAGGACTCCAAAGTTCTCATCTAGGAACCCGAGGCTGGTTAGGTTGACCTAATTGTGACTTTTTGTGTGACATCATGTCCATTCTCCAACACTACTTTAAGATCCTTGAAGTGAAAGTTTCACTATTGAATATTAGTATTGAATTGCAGGACTTAACATGACAGATTCTGTCCAAAGATTTTATGAGCCTCTAATGAATTTGCATAGACTATGCTGTGCAGAGAGAGAGAGAAGAGAGAGGTCACCTACTACCATTTTTCAGGTGGGAAAACAGAAGACAAGAAAAGAGGAATCAATTGCTTAGGTTAACCTGTAAACCCATAGCATGATTAGAATTTGAGTCTTAAGTTGTCTTTACTACTGATATCCATTTCACTCAACCCATATTATTTCCCTAAGAAGAATTGGGGTGGGGGAAGGAATATGGTAATCATACCCTTTCCAGAAGGATGACCTTTTAGTTTTTCAATTTCTAAATGCTGTCAGTGGCACACTTCAAATAAAGAGGGCTTCCCCTTTAAGCTCCTCCTACCCAACAACAACAACAAATTCTCAATGACTATTTCTGGATGGCTGAAAGAGAAACTTTGTCAATAACAATTATCCCAAGCCCTTCTCTTACTAAGCCAAGGAGTATCCAAAATGGACAATACAAAAAGGATTTAAAAAAAAGATATGTTTCAGAGTTTTATGAGATCAGAGAAAAAGATTTGCATCAAGCAGAGATCATTTCTATCTGGTGCAAGCCAAGCTCTCTTCACTTTTTATTTATTTGAGTTATTATTTGGCATTTTGTAGCTCCCTCCACATGCTGAACAGCTTTACAGATCTTGCCTATGGGGTAATTTCCCTCACGGTCCTTCCCCCGCTGCCACAACCATAAGAGTTGGATTTTTCATTTCAGTAGAATACAGAGAGATGAACTTTGTAAGGACCTAGGAAAATTGCCCTCTCTGATCACCCTACTTGGCTGCTTCACGTTTCCCCAGTGATTTTAGGAGTTAAGTCAAGATTGAATACTTAACCCAGGCTAAAAGTAAAAGAGGAAACAAAGGGCTTTTATGCCTCCAAGTTCCTCATCATGTCAATGTTAGAGCCAGAAGCCACCAACAATTAACCGATTAATTCTAGATTCAGTTCTCTACTTTGTCTCTGCAGTGGAATCCTCACCCCCCAATACTCATTTTCTTCCCCTTTAGAGGACTGATTTATCCATCACCTGGATGTTAAGCTTCCTGTTTCCCCTTCCCAGGTCAAGGGCAGCCCAGGTGCCCAATTTCTCTCTCTCTTCACAAGGCACCACCAGCAATAGAGATGAGAAATTCTGAAGAACAGCCAAGTGGAGGAACCACAGTATTGCAGCGTCTGCTACAAGAGCAGCTCCGCTATGGCAATCCTAATGAGAATCGCAACCTGCTTGCCATACACCAGCAAGCCACAGGGAACGGCCCTCCTTTCCCCAGTGGCAGTGGGAACCCAGGCCCTCAGAATGATGTGTTGAGTCCCCAAGACCACCACCAACAGCTTGTGGCTCATGCTGCTCGACAAGAACCCCAGGGGCAGGAAATCCAGTCAGAAAACATCATCATGGAGAAGCAGCTTTCCCCTCGAATGCAGAATAATGAAGAACTCCCGACCTATGAGGAAGCCAAGGTCCAGTCCCAGTACTTTCGGGGCCAACAGCATGCCAGTGTCGGAGCTGCCTTCTATGTCACTGGAGTGACCAACCAGAAGATGAGGACTGAGGGACGCCCGTCAGTTCAGCGGCTCAATCCTGGAAAGATGCATCAGGATGAAGGACTCAGAGACCTTAAGCAAGGACATGTTCGCTCCTTGAGTGAACGACTAATGCAGATGTCACTGGCCACCAGTGGAGTTAAGGCCCATCCGCCTGTTACCAGCGCTCCCCTCTCCCCACCACAACCCAATGACCTCTACAAGAATCCCACAAGTTCCAGTGAATTCTACAAGGCCCAAGGGCCACCTCCCAGCCAGCATAGCCTGAAGGGCATGGAACACCGAGGCCCCCCACCAGAGTATCCCTTCAAGGGCATGCCACCCCAATCTGTAGTGTGCAAGCCCCAAGAGCCAGGGCACTTCTATAGTGAGCATCGTCTGAACCAGCCAGGGAGAACAGAGGGGCAACTGATGAGGTATCAGCATCCCCCTGAGTATGGAGCAGCCAGGTAAGAGAGTTCCCTTTCTGTCATTCCCTGACCTCATCCCCAACCAGCTTCTGCTGTGTGTTGGGAATCTTAAGGGAAGGAATGGGCAGGTGTTTGGTATAACAAACTCTGCAGTGCATGGCTGGCCCCTGGCTTAGCAAATTTCCTGCCAACCTGAATTTCTAGCCTCTTCAGCCATCACTAGCCCTGTATTAACATACCCTTGACTTCATAGGTTGAGCATGGCCCCAACTGCCTAGTGGCTGAACAGGAACACAGGTCTTGATTTCAGCAGCTTTTCGCTGTCCAGTCTCCTCAGATATTGAAGGAAGAGTCAGTGTTCCTCTCCTTGTGAGTTATTAAGCCCTTCTTTGAGGGGAAGTAAATTATCTTGCGCTTGAGTCTGGAATGTCCTGTCACTTTCATTTATTCTCCTCCACAAAGCTCTCTTCACTAATTTTTGCAAACAAATCTTTCTGCAGAATTTGTATGATTTTCTCAGACACTAAACAAACATCCAGATATTATTGTTGGAAGAACTATATATGTGCAGGTTCAGAATGTGACTTGCCTTGTACTTCCTTGCAGTTCATGAAGTCTGGACTGCTTCATCTTTCTTCTGTAGAGAGTTTGTTAGCTGCCGGTGACGTTTTTAAACATCTAAGTCAAATTCACCTCATATCATATAGATGCTAAAATGCAGAAAGAAAAATATTCCCATGGCTTCTGTACAACTTGCCATTAGTGCAGGAGGACTGTTATGTATATTCATTAATTCCTAAATGTACTTCTGAATTATTCAGGGACCCATTGACTCATTGCTGTGTCAACCAGACCTTATGGTTCTATGATTCTGTTCATTGTTCCCATTGTTCCTGTTAGGGCCATGTCTCCAGTCAGGAGTATTTCAGCATATGGGACAGAGGGAAGGTTTCAACCTTGGGCAAAAATGATGGCAGTTATGTGTGGTATTCCTGCCTTGTTACCATGGGTAGTTATGGGTGGCTTTTTTCCATAGGCAGCCCCTAGACGAGGCCTGTGATCTCTTTGATGCCTAACTTTTTGCCTCCTGTCCCCTCTTACTCATTTGGGAAAGAGTCTCTTGGCTTGAAGTATAGTGGGTGACTCAAGAAAGAAGGCAGTCGGGGTGGAGTAGGGTGAAGGTAAGAGAATGCACCTGGCATTTCCTGGTATTTCATTTTTTTCACCTCTAGGTCCTGTTTTTTAGCCAGAGGCAATTCACTTTGGGCTCCACCCCTAACTTTGCCAGTTTAGGATTTTTTTAATTCCTTAACCCAGGCTGATTTCCTAACCTTTTTCAACCTCCTCTGTGCAGCTTTCAAAGGGCAGGAGCCTAATGTCTGATAAGTGGCTTGAAACAGGAAATGGGGTAATGGACAGGGCCCTTCCGGTTTAAATGAGCAAGAACCCAATTCCCATCTGCCCAACGAAACGGAAGACCCAGGGAGGGGTTGGTCCATTGGACTGCTTAGCTTAATGGAAACCCATCCAAACCAGCAACATGGCAGTGAAGCTGGGGGGTTTTATTTTGCTCTTCTCATCAGCATGGAAGAGTGTGTGGGACTCCCTCCTGTATGTGAGTGGGCTGTAAGTGTATTGCCTTGTGGGAGGGGAGTGTGTTGGCTGGGGTGTTGAGCCCCGCTCAACACATGGCCCGCCTTCCCAGGAAAGCTATTTTCAGAACTCATTCACCAGCATTGTTTGTGATCTGAAATGACTCCCACAGTGTTTGAAGCTAGATAGAAAAGCCCTTTGATCTGCCTAAAAAAATATTAAGGAGCCCAAAGAGAGATTTTTTTCCCTCCCCATACTGATTAAACCACCAGAGAAACTTAGCTGCATATATTTATCCGGAAGGTATTTGTATTTTCTCCTCCCTCCTATGTTATCTGTGGCTCTCTCGCTCTATTCCCCAAAGCAGTAGATTCCACGCTGATTACCCTCTCTTGAGCGGTATTTTAATACACAGGTTTGCTGGAACAGTTTTTTTTTTTCCTCTATGGGAGAGGAATAGGGTGCTTGATATGCTCAAAGAATAATCAAGCCTAAGACAGTCCTAACCAGAAGATGCTCTTTGTGAGCTCTGGGTCTGCAGCAGACAAACTCTGGCAATAAAATTTTTGCAGAGCCTGGGGTGAGGGTGTGGCACCTATTGACAAATTACTGGCAAGGGGAGGTCCTTGAATTGCTTTCTGTAAGTATACCATTTTTAGGTGGTGGCACATTTTTCCTCCTTTATTTCCTTTAACCAACTAGCTGGACAGTTTGTGAGTACCTTTCCAAGTAACTGCCGCTAGCACCAAACGATTAGAAGACAAAATCCTTCGTTCTTAATCCACAAATTACAGATCAAGATTCAGAGTAAGCTCTTTGAACAAATTGTTGTTCAAAAAACCTTTGTTGGCCTTTAGAGGTGCGGTGAAATGCTAGAGATTTGCTGTTAAAATGAACAAAACGTTATAAACAGTCTTTTTTATTACTTCATCTTCCCTATGCCCTCCTCCCCACTTAAAAAATAAATATCCTGAATGCCCAGAACTCCAGATGGGAAACAAGGCCAAGCCATCTGAAGAATTAAAACTTTTCTGAATCTTTGTCTTTCTAAGTGCTGAGCCTTTTCTGCATCCGGGGTTTATACATTTATCAACCGCTTTTAAAAATTAAATCCTTTCTGTTTGTAAAGCAGCCACCTCCTTTCAATTGTTGAAATCGTGCCCAGATCTGAGGTTTCTTGAAATCCTTTTTTAGTGGAATCTAAGGGTGACCTAACTCTGTAGTTCAGAGCGGAGCTGGTTGTGCAAGAGAAACAATCAGGAATTTGCAGCCCTCTCCAGGATTCAGAGAGTAACCATCACAGAGCCTGGGAAAGGCACAGTTTCTGTGGGGAGAATAAATTGGGTTCCAGGCTGTTGGCACCTGCTCTGGTGAGAGTGTGCATGTGCGGGCTTGCACACGTGTAGGCCAGGAGTGTATAGTGTGTGTTGGGGGTGTGTGTGGGGGGCTGTGTGTCTGGGAAGGGCAGGGGCTCCAGTCAGAGAGGTGGCAGGGTGGAAGTTGCTGTGTCAGCTCAATGGATCTGCTTTTGCTTTCCCTTTGTGTCCTCACAAGCTGTCTCTGGGAGGAATTTCCCCCGGCTTTGAGGAGATGCTGATTTTGGTCACTGGCCTCTGCCCTGCGTGTATGTCAGGTCTTCTTTTCTGCAGAGCACCTGGGGCCCAGGTTGTCTTAGGAAGGAGAAGGATGAAGGGACGGAAGGGGCAGGGAGGCAGGTCAGGGCGTCCATGGGATCATGTGATTGTGTTGTCTACAGGCGGCTTGTTGTTCCTGGTTAATGTGTCAGTGGGGAGAGATTCCTGCTATTACTCTGATTATTTTTTAATCTTGAGTGTAGTTTTGCTTCCTCTGACATTCCCCCAGCTCGCTCCCACTCCCGTCATTCCTCGGTCGCCTTCTCTCAGGGGGAAATTCACAGGAGTGTTAATACTGTCCTACTTTTTCATGGTGGGCGGATGCCGGAGTCCAGATGGAGTTCGTTGGCTGGAGGGCTTTCTCTCCTTTTGCAACTGCCCAAACCTTGCTTCGTGTTTGCAAACCTGCCAGGGACGGACTGCGTTGGTTTTCCCAACATCACGGTGCACTGAAATCTGCTCCCTTTTCCAGCCTGGGGAACCCAAGGGGCAGCTGCTTTTTCTCCACTTATCTTTAGGCAGAGCCCAGAGTCGTGGCCGGGGCCACTGCCATCCTGAGCTTATCCTACTCTGGAGACCTCCTCCCAGAGACCTTGTGTTCTCTCTTTTCCCGAGGCCCCTGGGAGGCCATGTTCTGTCCAGGGCATGGAGGGGCCTTTCAGGAGGGAGGCCAGGGCAGGAGGGAGGCCAGTGGCCGGTGTGTTTGAGAGAGACGTCTGGGTTGCTGATGGGACCCAGGGGAGCTGTGGGAAGGAGGCCCAGTTCACAACTGGGCATTCAGTCTTTAAAAAGAGAACACCTCCCGGGCCTTGGGTTTCCAAATCGTGGCACTGAGGATGAAGGTTAATATGGTCATTTACCCCTTAAAATTTGAAAGCTGGATTGAAGAATATGAAATTTAAGCCCCTCTTTTCTGCGCAAGATATACAAAAGCCCCAGCAAATCCCAGGACATCATGCTTTAACTCTAGGGATATATATAAATTATAATAGCTCTTACTAGAAGTGGAAGGAGAGCACATAGTCCATTTTACTTCTGAGGAAACTGAAGATCTACAGCATGAAAAATGCAGAAAGACTCCCCCGCAAATAAGTTTATAAACAGCTCCCAGGTTTTTGATTGAATGAGTGCTTTGAGCTCTTCAACATAACGGTTATGTATGGTAGCAACTTTCCAGTTGTAATCATAAAAACCATGTAAATTCTTCTGTCTACAAAAACTTTTCCCTCTTCAATATTCAACAATTATTTATAGTGACAGATGTGTGAAATTGGAAGAATGTGGGCACACCAGATGCATTGATGGGGCTGAGAGACAACCTTCGGCTTGAGCAGGTTTGAGGGCTCTGGCGAACATCTGGGTTATTGGATATCTGTGAGCAAGTGTTTGGAATGGTTTTGTAGCTGTAAAAATCCCTCATAGTGAGGATCTCTTGTAGAGAGAGATAAATGAACAGTAATGACAACTGGAGTATGTGTGGGAGGGATGTGCTTTAGCATCTGGAATGCCTGTTAAAAGTTAATTGCTCCTGGTGATTTGTCCCAGTTTCACCACAAATTTTATGCAATTTAGTGCAAAGATTAAGTGGATATCCCATAAGTAAAATCACTAACAGGGTCAACCATTCTCATTGGGAGGTAGATATGAGGCTCTTTGTAATTCCTATGGAGCTCAAAACTAAGAAGAGTCCAGTATTTTTGTAATTCATTTGTGACCTCGGGAACAAAATAGGTTCATGCAGATGAAGTAACTTGAGCAAGGTTACACAGCTAGTAAGCAGTAGGAAAGGTCTCCAAACTCTGTTGGGATCCAGATCCTGTGCTCTTAGCCATCTGTCTTCCCTGGATTGAGAAATATCAACTATAGGACAGGCATCCACAGGATGTGGGAGTATATGAGGGTAGCTGGGTATGGGCTGGGGGGTGCACAAGTTTTTTTGTTTTCAGTGTATACCGACATATTCTTCCTGGTCGTGGTGATGGTAGAAGTGATCCATCTGCATACTCTGATTGTTTCCCTTAATGGCTGATAGTCCAGTATTAGGTACAAAAATGGAAGAGTCACACTAAACCACGTACCAAAGTTCTCTTTCTAGAACTTTCTATAAGCAATAGGCTGGGAATCTGAACATCAGTGGAAATCATTGCATTATAGTAGTGGAAAGAACCAGAAAATGGGACTTAGGCTGTACCCTAGAACTGCCACTAACTTACTCTGTAATATTTGGCAGATCACTTCCCCTCTCTGTACCTCAGTTTCCGCCTCTGTCCAATGACAGAGTTGGACTAAAGGATTTCTTTAAGGCCTTTCCAGTCCTTACATTTTGTGATTCAGTTAAGTCAAAAATAGTATGGTAGTGTTGCCTGTAATCCCCTCCAAATCTTGGGATTATTGCTGCTAAAAGGCATCATTCAATTATTACCTGTAATCAACAATAATTATTTGGTGTCTCTAATGTAATAAGTATCTATATATCCTCAAGTAATTTTTTGTGACTATATGAATTATCCAAGAGAATTGCAGATAACACGATGAAGGGTTGTTTTGACGACGGTTTGCCGTTTCCTTCTGCGCAAGTGGAACGAACTTTCTAACTGTGACTCTTTCTGTGTGCTGGGCCACATATAGAATGCCAGCAAAGGGTTAGTTTAAAATCCTGAGGTGCCAGTTACCTAGTTGAAGACGAATTTGAAATGCTTCCCCTTGAATAACTAGTGTACATGGATGCATCACTTAGATTTTCACAAAGCAACCTTTGAGATCATCTGGTTCCATCCTGCACGGGATCACACTCTGTCGGTCAGGTATTCACAGGACCCTGTAGTCTAACCCTTCCTGCTCCTCATTTCTCAGCTGCCTGGGGACCCTGGGAGCCTCCTCGTCTCCCTTTCTTGTGCCCCTCTCCCCAGTGCCTTTATTTTTATTTTTTTAATTTTATTTATTTTATTTTTTTGTGTGTGGTACGCGGGCCTCCCTCTGCTGTGGCCTCTCCCATTGCGGAGCACAGGTTCCGGACGCACAGGCTCAGCGGCCATGGCTCACGGGCCCAGCCGCTCCGCGGCATGTGGGATCTTCCCAGATCGGGGCACGAACCCGTGTCCCCCGCATCGGCAGGCGGACTCCCAACCACTGCGCCACCTCTAGAGGGAGCTTAACCTGAGCACACCCTCCATGTTTTCCAGGCCAACGCAGGACATCTCATTGCCGTTGTCAGCCCGGAACTCTCAGCCTCACAGCCCTACTTCTTCCCTCACGTCTGGGGGTTCCTTACCCTTGCTGCAGTCTCCACCATCCACTAGATTGTCTCCTGCCCAACACGCCTTGGTCCCAAACCAAGGAGACCACTCAGTTCACCTGCCTAGGCCGCAGCAGCATTTCCTTGCTAACCAGGCTCACCAGGGGGATCATTACCGTCTCCCCCAGCCTGGCCTGAGTCAGCAGCAGCCGCAGCCGCAGCCGCCGCCACACCATCACCACCATCACCAGCAGCAGCAGCCAGGAGAAGCCTATTCAGCTATGCCTCGGGCTCAGCAGTCGTCTGCTTCGTATCAGCCAATGCCAGCCGACCCTTTTGCCATTGTTTCCAGAGCCCAGCAGATGGTTGAGATTCTCTCAGATGAGAACCGGAACTTGCGGCAGGAGTTGGAAGGATGCTACGAGAAGGTGGCGAGACTGCAGAAGGTGAGGCCCCCCTATGGGGATAGTTGAGTCTTTTTGAAATCTTATTGGTTTTTTTTGTTTTTGTTTCTTTTGCGGTACGCGGGCCTCTCACCGCTGCGGCCTCTCCCGTCGCGGAGCACAGGCTCCGGACGCGCAGGCTCAGCGGCCATGGCTCACGGGCCCAGCCGCTCCGC
>NC_041234.1:87409584-87422164 GCF_002837175.3 Physeter macrocephalus | reverse complement strand
AGACCGGGGCACGAACCCGTGTCCCCTGCATCGGCAGGTGGACTCTCAACCACTGCGCCACCAGGGAAGCCCCATCTTATTGGTTTAATATCGATGTAAAAGTCTCCACTTGTGGGTCCCTGCGTGACTTACGGGCGCGTCTTCAGGATTCTTATATTTCAAGGTTATAGGTGGAGCAAACTTTGGAAAAAGCCTTCTGCCTGTCTTTCTAGCACAAGTAACATCTCGCAGACACCATAGCCCTCAAGAAAGCTTAACTGAGTGTTTGAGAATTACAAAGGCAGAGAAACTGCTTCAGAAGGTCAAGAACACTGGAGAGGTCTGTGTAGGTGAAGGACCTGCCAGCATAAAGACTTTTCCTTTTGATTATATTTCCCCAAATACTGATTTTGAATGTTAAATATAAACCCACAGTTCCCAGAAGAATCTCACCACTGAAGTTAGATCCTGCCCTGCCTTGTTCTGGAAAGGGCTTAGAGTACTTTTCCGAGTGGCAGTTCTCACAGTGACCCTTTTTCAACACCCTTTCCTTTTTCCCTCTTCTTGCTTTGGTCCTTCCCTGCAGATCAAATTCAACATCTGCTCTCTTTCTCTGGTGTGTGTGGCGGGGCAGGAGGGGCTTAGCACCACAGCTGGGTGACAGGTGACAGCCCTAGGCTGAGGAAGTAGCAAAAGGAGTGTATGTCCCAAGTTCACGTTCTTTCCTGGGCCCCTCCTGAGTCTACTGCAGCTGGGACTTTATCTCTTGAGTGCCCTAAGCTAGGAACCTTACCTCTTGGCTTCCAGTGGCTGTTGGTGAATAGGGTTATGCCTTTGGCAGCCTCTTTACAGCTTTTGTCATTGTGGAGCTCCTGTGGTTTGATCTCCTGACAATGCAGACTGTTCAGGGAGGTGAGGGTGAAGGTGGAGGAGGGAAGGAATGTTGCCTGGTATTGTTCAGCAACTCTGTCCTTAGGAGACACCCAGGAGTGGAAATTTCAGGGGCCTGAATGAAGCTGACAATATGTAAACACCAGATCTGGGTCCTAATGAAGAGGAGGGCTTACTATCAGCTAAGTATTTTTATGTAGCAAAAAATGCTTACCACCTACCCAATGTTCCCAAGTCTGGATGGGGGTTGTTGGGTAAGAAATGTTTCTTCCCAGCTTTGCCCACAATTTAACATTCTCTCCCTCCTCTCATACCTGCCCCCCCATCACATTGGTACAATAAATTAATCATACTCACACACTAGAAGCAGACTGGCCCATTGGCTGATTAGGTTTAAGAGTTGACACCGCTCCCTAAACTCTCTATTCATGGTGGCCCTGGCCCCATCTTTGATGCAGTAAACAAAGGATGGACCCAGATCTTCTGCAGGCTCTCTTTGCCAGAGGATGGTGAATGTTTTTTTGAGGGGGAGGGTGGGTGGCAGGGAAGTGGAGCAGAATAGGATTTGGGTTGTGGTTTTGTTCCCCAGTATGGGGAAAGATGCCTCAACCAAGTGTAATCGGGACAGCTTGAGTGTTGGGAGAAGTGAAGGCTGTCCCAGTGCTGCAGTGCATTAGAGGCACAGGTGGGGAGAAGAGGACAAGGAAAGTGGGGAGAATAAGGTAGATATCAGCTGGTGCTAGAAAAAAGAAGAAGGCCCGAGGCTCATGAGGGGAATAAATAGACAGAATAAGTCTGGAAACCCACCACCATCCTCCCTCTCCACTGCCCGCAGACCAAACCAATGGATACGCCCTTCTGTGACTTCTTTTCCTGGAAGGTCCTGTTGACAGATGTACAACTTGCCCTTTTGGAGGGAACAGTATCTACAAAGAGGGTAGGGAAAGGATCGGTACAACATCTTGAAAGAGTCCTCTGAACAGCTTGAGTAAAGGGACAGCCTTCCACGAGGATGAGGAGAAAAGGGAACCCTTGTACACTATTGGTGGGAATGTAAATTGGTGTAGTGACCGTGGAAAACAGTATGGAGGTTTCTCAAAAAACTAAAACTAGAACTACCATATGACCTAGCAGCTTCGCTCCTGGGTATATATCCGAAAGAAACAAAAACACGAATGCAAAAAGATACATGCATCCCAATGTTCATAGCAAGATTGTTTACAGTGGCCAAGATATGGAGGCCACCTAACTATCCATCAACAGATGAATGGATAAAGAAGATGTGGTATGTATACCCCCCGCACACATACAATGGAATACTACTCAGCCATAAAAAAGAATGCAACTTTGCCATTTGCAGCAACATGGATGGACTTGGACGGCATTATGCTTAGTGAAATCAGTCAGACAGAGAAAGACAAATACTGTACATTATCACTTATATGTGAAATCTAAAAATCAAAACCAACTAGTGAATATAACAAAAACGAAGCAGGCTCAAAGATATAGAAAACAAACTAGGGTTAAGAGTGGGGAGAGGGGAAGGGGGAGTGGAGAGATAGAGGTAGGGGATTAGGAGGTACAAACTATTGTGTATAAAATAAGCTACAGGGTTTCCCTGGTGGTGCAGTGGTTAAGAATCTGCCTGCCACCGCAGGGGACACGGGTTCGAGCCCTGGTCCGGGAAGATCCCACCTGCCGCGGAGCAACTAAGCCCGCGAGCCACAGCTACTGAGCCTGCGCCCTAGAGCCTGCGAGCCACAACTACTGAAGTCCACGTGCCTAGAGCCCATGCTCTGCAACAAGAGAAGCCACTGTAGTGAGAAGCCCACGCACCGCAAAGAAGAGTAGCCCTTGCTCACCACAACTAGAGAAGGCCGCGCATAGCAACGGAGACCCAAAGCAGCCAAAAATAAATAAAATAAATAAAATTTTTTAAAGAAAGCTACAAGGATATATTGTACACGACAGGGAATATAGCCAATATTTTATAGTAACTATAAATGGAGCATAACCTTTAAAAATTGGGAATCACTATATTGTACACCTGTAACATATAATATTGTACATCAAATATACTTCAATAAAAAACCGTAAACAAACAAACAAACAAAAAATGGGGACTGCTTTCCAGGTGTGGCATTCTGTGGGGCACTGGAAAGCCTTGTACCCTAAAGGCTGCCCAGAGCAGACCAATACCAAGCCTGCTCTTTCAAATGGAAATGTGTATTTTCTCTACTGAGCACTTGAATTTCATGCAAAAGCTTTATCAGGCTCAGGCCTTGCAGATCTTGTCTCTAAATGCCATTCACCAGTTTTCACCTTCTGTGCTGCTATCTTGGTGCCATCTGCAAGGAGAAAAACACTCTCAAGTCTGCTCTTTTCTGTGGTGTAATCCTCATTTGTTTGCAGGCAGTCCTGCCTCAGGCATCATTTTGGAGCTGGGACGGGTGGAATCTAAGTTGTTTGGTAACCGCACCTTTCTCCGAGTCTCCCACGGGGGGCCTGATATTTCTCCCCATAAAGTACCCTGAGCTTTGTTAAGGAGGATAGTGGAAAGCTGAGAAGGAATGCAGAATGGTTGCAGGAGTCAAATTTTATTTGAAAATTGCTTAATAGGCCATGAGGTTTACTTGTCTTATACAAATCATATGCAAATATCTCTGTGGTTGTGATATGTGCAATGAAACTCTACTGGTTCCAGAAAGACTCTGGAGTCTAATTTCTTATTTTCTTCCTGATTTGGGCTGATTCAGGGCAGGACCCTTTCTCTTTGAGGTTTTGTGTGTGTGTGTGTGTGTGTGTGTGTGTGTGTGTGTGTGTGTGTTTCCCTTTTACAAGATTTGCTGGGGTGTCATAAAACACAACTCTGATCGTGAGTTTCTGTTAACAACTCTGATCGTGAGTTTCTGTTAAAAAATCTGTTCTGGTTTCCCACTGACTACGGGATAAAGTCCAAATGCCTGGCATTAAAGCCCTTTTATGATCTGACTCCAATCTGTCTTTGCAGCCAGATCTCACCAGCTTCCCCCTGTGTACCCCACAGTGTCCAGCCAAACGAGACTACTGGTCATTCTGGGAATGCATTCGCTCACTCAGAATAGAATACCCTTCCCCTCACCTCTGCTCATTGAAATCTGACCCAGCTTTCAGGATCCTACTCTAAATGCCACCTCCTCCCTGAAATTCTTCTCCTCTCACTTCACCCCCAAGCAGGAATAACCTCTTCCTCCCCTACACTTTATAACTTTACTCCTTTTCTTAATAATGTATCTTTCCCTATATTCTTTTACTTGATTAGACTGAAAGCTTCTTGAGGGCAGTTATAATGTCCTCATTCATATTTACACACCCTACGGTGCTTTAAGGGTTCTTGTAATACTTGGCCCCTGGTAAATGTTTGTTAAATTGAACTGAACTAACTACATGAGTCTGAGGCTTAGGGTTTTTAGGGTTCACCTCTGCCACTGACTTGCTCTAGAAAAGGCCGTTGAAGTCTTCTCTCTGCTAAAATGGGGAGAGGTACCCTTGTGTAGGCCAATATCATCCCGGATTGAAATAAACATATGAAAGCCCTTTGAAAGCTCTGCAATAACTATATACATTATTATTAATATTTTCAAAATTAAGAAATTCTTATTCGGAAAGGAAAATCATTTATAACTATACTTATGAAATTTATCCTCTCCCACCACCTTCTCTGAAGGCAGAAACATGTATTTGTTTTTAACCTGAGGAAATCTCGTGACCTGGTGAGTTAATTACTGAGCTCAAAGTTGAACTTAGAAATTCTTCCAGGAAACTTTTCTCATCTGACTGTGTTATGCTTGCCTCCTGGCCATCTGTAAAGCCCTGGGAGAAGTTGTCATTAAGGATTTACATATATGTTTTCAGATCGTCCTCCCCATCAACTTCCTGTCATCATCACTATCTTTCATTTTTGTTGTCGTTCAGGTGGAGACAGAAATCCAGCGTGTCTCAGAGGCATATGAGAACCTTGTGAAGTCATCCTCCAAAAGAGAGGCCCTGGAGAAAGCCATGAGAAACAAGCTTGAGGGCGAGATTCGGAGGATGCATGACTTCAACAGGGATCTGAGAGGTGAGGGAATCACTTCTGAAGCATCAGTCAAGATGGTGAAGGGAACAATAAGGTCCTACTGTAAACAACAAGGTCCTACTGTATAGCATAGAGAAGTATATTCAATACCCTGTGATAAACCATAATGGAAAAGAATATAAAAAAGAATGTATATATATATATATATAAATATGTATAACTGAATACTTTTCTGTGCAGCAGAAATTAACACAACATTGTAAATCAACTATACTTCAACTTTAAAAAAAGAATGGTGAAGGGAAGGGCTAAGCTAAGGAGCACATGGCGAGGCCTTCTAGGTCTTGTCCAGCCCACTAGGATAGTCAGCAAATTGCAGAACATAGACCAGGCTGGGTTTTTGTGACTACAATAGTGTCTGGTCCTAAGCTTTCTTAATCAAAGTGGGACGAACTGATGTGTGAATCAGACAGTATCCCTCCCGGGTCTCCTGGACCCACTTGGCCTGTCCCCATAGTCTGTGTTACCTCTCTTCCTTTCCAGGTTTAAAGATTTTGTAATAACTTTGATGATTTTTTTTCCTGGTGGATGAAAGCTATCATATATTCAGGGATGGATTCCTTGGTTGGAATTTAGAAATCTGCACTAAGGTTTTGTCAGTGAGGAGTGAAAGTATTAAAGTACTCACTTCCTCCTTCCCCGTCGTGGTCTAGTATTGTTTTGGGATCCACATTTGCAAACTTATATCTGTGTCACCCCTTCTTGTGTAACAAGAAGAGACAGGCTTGTTTTGCCCAAGATCACTGTTTGGAGGGCAAATAGCATGTGCTTGGAAGTTTGTCCTTAGGGCCCTGTTGATTGTCTCCAAATTCCACAGAGCGTCTAGAGACGGCCAACAAGCAGCTTGCAGAGAAGGAATATGAGGGGTCAGAAGATACCAGAAAAACCATCTCTCAGCTCTTTGCAAAAAGTAAGTCTGAAAGCTTCAGCAGCAGGTATTAATATGTGGGTGGGAGTGAGGTGTATGAAAAGGTTACACAGTTCTATTTAGCCTTCTAGAACAGCCAGGGCACAGTGAATGTCATCTAAGGATTCTTTTTCCTGTTCAAGCATGAAGTTGGGAGATTGTGTTCTTTTCCTTCCGGCCAAGAAGGCTGCTTGCTGCAACATCTAGTCACATCAACATAACTCCTTCTGTATTGAAACAGAGAAGCCCCTTGGAATCCCTGCTTTTTGTCATGCTAGCTGAAAAGGACCTTGGTAAACTTGAGGTCCCTTAATATTGGAGGGATTTATCATTGAAGGCTCCATGTGTTGGCTCTGGAAGAGATGGGATTAACATGCAGGATTGATGATTAGTGCTTAGAATACCCAACTTGTACCTGGGGCTCCCTTAAACGCCCTGTATTATATCATATCATTCCATGTTGGGGGATTGCAAGGGTAGCTGGACGGAGACCACTGCTAAGGCCTCAACTAGTGACTCTGGTGTGGAGTTGGAGGGTGTGGGGGAGGGCAGAGCTATGTCTTCCTCCTAATAGTGTTTCCTTTGTCTGGAAATACTCCTAGGACCCTGACAATGAATTAATCCTCTTCTTTATCGAGTCCCTAAGGGACTCCACCCAGCTAGACAATGCCTCATTCTTTCCAATTGCCACAGTAAAACCAGCAATAAAAACTACACAGTGGATTGAGTCCATAGGGAGAGTGAATTTCGGGGGAAACAGATGATCTACCCTGACTCCTGCAGATGCCCATAGTTGGTGTCCCCTACCCCTAGCCTCCACCAGTGCGGTTCCCAGCTGGAGGAGCGCTTGATGGGGACTTGTCAGGCCCCATCTTTGCTGGGCCTCCACATGACCCTTTCAAGTCATTCCATGCGGCTTCCAGTCAGCTTTTACAAGTTGTTTGATCTTCACTTAACAATATCTCCCTCCCTTCCTGGGTTGCTCTCTTGTGCTTTGGCTTTAGAACTAGGGCTTTTTTTTCTTCCTCATTTCCCTGAGCCTCCTGTTCCTCTGTCAGTATGTCTTAGAGAAAGGAATGTAGTTTTTCTGGTGTCATCAGTGCTTAGTGTAAATTGTTGTGAAGTTGCTTTTGCAGTGTCACAGTTACCTTGGAAGCTACTTCACTGGTGGAGAGGGTGGCAGCCTCCCAGTATAAAACAAAACAGAAAATGTATGGATTCTTGGCCCTGGATCTGCTACTTCTCCCTGCGTGGAGATGGTATTTCAGGTGTCCTAGGAGTTCTGCTGCTGGTTTATAAAATGTGGTAATTTAGTAGGTCAAATTGTATTCACAGCAGGGTGAAAGACTGTCACATGGTTCTAGAAGGGAAAAGTGGACTCTACCTAGTAGGCAGGAAAGAGGACATGACTTTAATTTCTTTTGCCTTTGGGCGTCAAACTCTACCTAGTAGGCAGGGAAGAGGACATGACTTTTTTGTTTTTTTTAACATCTTTATTGGAGTATAACTGTTTTACAATAGTGCGCTAGTTTCTCCTTTACAACAAAGTGAATCGGTTATACGTATACATATGTTCCCATATCTCTTCCCTCTTGCGTCTCCCTCCCTCCCACCCTCCCTATCCCACCCCTCTCATGGTCACAAAGCACAGAGGTGATCTCCCTGTGCTATGCGGCAGCTTCCCACTAGCTATCTAATTTACATTTGGTAGTGCATATATGTCCCTGCCACTCTCTCACTTCGTCACAGCTTACCCTTCCCCCTCCCCATGTCCTCAAGTCCATGCTCTAGTAGGTCTGTGTTTTATTCCTGTCCTACCACTAATCTCTTCATGACATTTTTTTTTCTTAGATTCCATATATATGTGTTTGCATACGGTATTTGTTTTTCTCCTTCTGACTTACTTCACTCTGTATGACAGACTCCAGGTCTATCCACCTCATTACAAATAACTCAGTTTCATTTCTTTTTATGGCTGAGTAATATTCCATTGTATATATGTGCCACATCTTCTTTAGAGGACATGACTTTAATTTCTTTTGCCTTTGGGTATCAACAGGGCGCCACATGGTTGGAAGTATGTCAGGAACCAAGAAAGCCCTCTTGAAAAGGCCCCCTAGAGAGGCCAGACCAATGCAATCCTAGGAGAAGGCGGTGTGGTACAGTACAAAAAGCTTAGAACAACCTGGCCTTAAGTGTGGGCTCCACTACTTACTCTCCAATTGTGGGACCTGGTGCAAGTTACTCAAGCCCTCAGAGGCTCTGTTTTCTCATATGCACGATGGAGAAGAGAATAATACAACACCTGCCGTGTATGGTTGTTATGAGGATTAAGTTAGTACAATACTCAGTATGCAATAAGTATTCAACAAATGTTTATTTCTTCCCAAGGTACATCTGAATAGATACGTAAAGTCAGAGTGGGAAGGAAGGTGAGGCTGTCCTATTAAAGTCTTTCCTACAAACTTATGTATCAGTGTCTTGAGAGGAAGGGCACTCTACCTCCCAATGAGAATCAAAACCGCTCATTTGAGTTTCTGGTATGAGGTCTGTCCTAGTTAAAAGGGGAGGGACCTAGAAAGGCATGAGGCATAACTACATGTGTCATGGTCATCTGTAGCTACAATGTGATCATGGATTGATCTCAGTCAGAAAATCATGTTAGTGAGTAAAGGGTGGGATTTGCAGTTTTATGCATTTTATGAAATACCATATTTATATCGATTTAATATATTGTCATGAGGAAACAATGGGGAAAATTTGTGGAGGCTCAATTGCTCATTGGCCAAGACAAGACTGAAGAAGTAAAATTGAGGAGACAAGCCTACCTGTTCTTCTGACATATGTGTGTGTGTGTATGTGTATGTGTGTAAATTCTTCTTTGTATAATACTTTGCACAACACTTTTTACATCTACTTTCTCACTGCTTCTGCACAACCACCATTGTTAAGTGACTTCTGAATTTATACAGCAAGTTAGTGGTAGAGCCAGTGATAAGAGTCCAGATCTTGGTGTCCTGGTTCTTGTGGCTGTGTGTGAGAACACCAGAACATCTAGTAGTGGGTATGATTCAGTTTTGCTCAGGTAAGGTTTTGAGCTAGCTCTGGAATGGCAGTATTGATATTTCATGTCCTGATAGATAAGGAGAGCCAGCGGGAGAAAGAGAAACTGGAAGCGGAGCTGGCCACTGCCCGTTCTACCAACGAGGACCAAAGGCGACACATTGAAATCCGAGACCAGGCCCTGAGCAACGCCCAGGCCAAGGTGGTAAAGCTGGAGGAAGAGGTATGTGTAGTTTCCTCGGGTAGCATATGAGCCTGAGGGTAGAAGAGCTGGGAAACCAAGGGCACTGGGGGCCCCCCACTTTGGCGAACTGGCAGCTGCATCATCCCCCAACAGGAAGGTGCCATCTGCTACTTCTAGTTATAACTGTGCTGATGTGAGTAGACTTTGATTTCTTTTTTCTTCTCTTCAAGTTCCTTCCTTTTGCTCCAGAATAGAAAGTCACCAAGGTCAAGGATAAATTTTCATTTGCTCATTCATATAATAAGCTAACCACCCGCCTTCCCTAAGTTCTGACTGTATACCTAGCCCTGCCTTAAATTAAGCCTATGACAGATTTTATATATATATATATATATATATATACTCTCTTACATATGTACACGTGTGTGTATGTATATATACACACACACAAACACACACACACATACACATATATATATATATGTATGTATATATAGTCCTGCTCTTACAGGGCTTTAAAGCTTTATTTTGGAAGGGCTAGAAAATGATTCCGGATATTTTAAGGTACTCCAAGGATGTTGAAATCAGAATGGTTCTTGTCTCCCCATACTCAGTGGGAAGTTGGTCCTCTCAGGCAAAACAATGAATCTTGAGGGCTATGCCTCTTGTTGTATTTATTTTGCAGATTGATTTTTGAATAGAAGCAATCTTGGGGTGCCTGGCACAGGATGGGATCCAAGGACCATTTACAGTTTATGGTAGGCCAAGAGCTCTGCCCTGGCTCTTACTGGCTAGGTTCTGGAATGTAGGTATGTGGTAGGGTGAAGTTCTCAGTTTCTTGTGTGTAAGGATGGAGCCTTTCCTTGACAAATGCAAGGGCCCCCAAACTACTAAGCATCTGATTAATATGTATCTGATTACTCTCAATGTAGATGTTACTCAATTGCAACACTAAGCTGTGTTTATATGAAATAGAGGGAACTTTGCTGCTGGCCTGGCATTCATTAATCTTGGATGTCAGTTGTCATTGTATTGGAGTACTACTAGGTCTTAGATGTTTTGCACTTCAGGGAATGGGTATATTCCAGCAAGAAAATGAGGCTAAAATGTAACTTGGTAAAGAAAATCTCACATCTCACTGACTTGTCTATTCTAAAATTGGAATTGTTTTAAAAGAAAAAAAAATAGCCTCCATTATAAGAAGCTGAAATCTTTATAAACTTGAGATTACAAAAAAGTGTTTAGTGACCAAACCTTGAGCATTCTGGCTATTGCAGGTGAGGTATCTTTCCAACTTTCATTCATTGCCTGCTTCCTCTCCCTTAGTAAGAATGTCTAGTTCTTAAAGATCTCCTGACTTACAGATATCCTTTGATTTCTTTTGTGGGTGTTAACACACTTGTTGGAGCTATATTGTGGGCTCATGCTTTTCTAGTAGGTGATGCCATCTAACCTATGATGTCCTTTAACCTGAACTGCTTAATTGTTAACCTTCAGGTTGTATAAAATCAGGCTGATGTTCTGCTTCATCAGTTGTATAGATCAGAAATACTGCCAAGTTGCTTTATTGAAAATGAGGGATACTTGTACATGCTTGATGTCCACATCTTAAGAGCTTAGCACACCCTTTAGCCAGCCCTTCGCCATACCTCATATATTTCCTTCTTTTCCCTTTTTGCAAGGAAATGACAGAGTAAATTACAGGACGGGGATAAGACTGTATTCTTTTAGAGAAGGGAAAACTGAGAGACCCGCTGAGAAGTAGTTTGCTGGTGGTCACATGGCAAGTCTTGGGCAGAGCCAGGAATAAAACTGGAATCTCATGACTCTTCATTCCCTAGACCCTGCTGCCTGTCTCTCTGTCTGAATCATCCTTTGGTTCCACTCCCAAAAAGAAAATGTGGGCGCCTGTTCAGATTTAGTAACCTCTGCATCTTTTAATTTGAAAAGAAATTGCTTTACCCATTGGACCCCTGTTTTTCAACAGACTATGAGAAGCTTGTCTGGACTGCTTTGAGACTGGGGTATATAAACAGCCCCACTGCCCCTCCTGGAAGGGTGCCCATCCAGTTGGAGATAAATGGAGACAAAGATTCTGCAACCATCTTGGTTTGCAGTGTCTGAGGGCTCAGTGATAACTGGTTGTTAATCATGGAAATAGTATACTTGTATGGAGAGGATCTTAATCTGTAGTTCCCACCGGGCAGCCGTCACTGAAACAGTTGCCTGACATATATTTCTGGCTTTAGACTTCTGAGGCTTTTCTGGGAATTTGTTCCAGAGATTTTTAGTCATTTTCCAAGGCCCTGCTCCAAAATATGTAGATTTACAATTTAAAGAAGAAGCTCTAAATATTGGGCTAGGATTGAATGATGGCATCTAGTGGTCAGAGATATGTCACATGAACTCATCAATTATTGTTAATTTTTTAGTCCTCATCCAACCTGTTCTTTTGCATGTAGTCTAGTTGTTGGGAAATTCTGAGTTGCTGTTGCTAAAGGAGGCGGAACCTTTGATGGGGAGAGCAAGCTTCTACCCGGTGGAATCAGAGGCAGAGGCCATGTAATGCCTTCAGTCTCTCAAGCCAGATCACCTCTAGCACATATAGGGGCTTGAAACCACATCTCAGGGAAAATCCACAGATTCCTATTTTCCTTTTCATTTTAGTAGCCTATCAGAGCTGTGTCTGCTCCTGGGTGGTATTTTTCCTATCTCCTCCATAATATTCAAAGGAAAACATTCCTTTCCCTTATCTTCAAAGACGGGAATTGATAATTGAAGTTTTGTTTTTTTGCTGTGACTCAACCCCCACTAGGTCTCATTTTTCCTGGGGTAAAATTTTTAAGTACAGAACATTTAGGAGGTATTTAAGGTGAGTAGGTAGCCCTGGAACTAATCTAGTAAGGTTTCTTCATTGTGATTCCTTCACAAAATTAGCGAGCATTTCTAAAGCAATAAGAGTATTCACAAATAGAAAATATATCCCTCTATCTGTTGGAGATGGCTCAAGTCAGGTCATGTTGGAAGGCAGAGAGATATGTCAGATGCCTGCCTATGTCTCATAGAAGCAGATCATTTAGTTATGGCTTACAAATGGCACCATGCATTTTCCTTAGAAGTTCTTCTAGGGAAAACCTCTCTAGTCTACTTAGCAAATGAGAATTAGGGGAACCTTCCCAAATTAAGCCTTTATTCTAGGGAGTATTTTCTTAGCCTACTAAGTGCAAGGCCACTCAGGTTTAACTATTTTGCATTGCATCAAGATGGTCAGGTAGGGCTTCCCTGGTGGCGCAGTAGTTGAGAGTCTGCCTGCCGATGCAGGGGACGCGGGTTCGTGCCCCGGTCCGGGAGGATCCCACATGCCGCGGAGCGGCTGGGCCCGTGAGCCATGGCCGCTGAGCCTGTGCGTCCGGAGCCTGTGCTCCGCAGCGGGAGAGGC